>NW_026734656.1:0-271189 GCF_949786415.1 Peromyscus eremicus | reverse complement strand
ATTTCCACCTACATATGTTAAAAAAAAATTCCCAACTCTTCATTTAGAGTAATTGTAACCAATATTTTTGTGTGATCACTTAGAACAACACTAAATGTTGTCCTTAAAGAATAAGTTGAGTACTACCAATTACTTGCATGGTCTAGGGCTAAAATGCTACATGTTTTCCTTTGGAAAGGGAAAGGATGAACACAGGTCTCTGGAAATTGTTGCCTCAACTAGGAGAAGGTCATGGATGGTGCAGGAGAGTAGATAGAGCAAAATTTCTATGTTATATGAAAGGTAGATGCTATGTGTATGATATTGACCAATAAGTTTGTGGAAGTAAATATGTGACATGAAAATGCAGCCACATGAAAATGTGGCTTCTCCAATTTTTTTTGCATTCATCTATGTAAATGAATCCAAGGCTAGTATGACAAATGTCTAAGTCTCTCATCACTAAAACTTCCTATGTATCCCACTGTTCTTACTCAGAAAGACAGATAGTATGTCTCATACACTGAACCTAGGTGCATATATGATTGCATAGCATGTTATTAATGCAAAATTAGGGTGTTTTATATTTTAAACTACTTGAGTCACACTTTGTTCCTGCTCAACTGGGCAACAGGCGCAGCTGTCACATCTCTGTCTACCAATTATTTAAAAAAAAATTCCATAATGATGGTTCTATTTTTATCTGCCTGGACTTATCTCTAAGATCTTGTGGAGAGTGGCAAACTCTAGGAAAGTAAATGTAGGGCTGAGGGGATGGTTCTGTCATTAAAGAGCACGGTGTACAAGCATGGAGCCCGAGATCCATTCCCAGAACCCTGCAAAAGAGCTGGTCATGATGAAGAGTGCTTGTCACCCTAGAGCTAAGTAGACAGACCCAGGAGGATCCTGCGGGCTCACTTGATATCTGGTTGAGCCTAATGGGTGAGCTTCAAGTCCATGGGAGACCCTATTTCATATAAGGTGGATGATATTGTCTAAGGAAGATACCTGAGGCTACCCTCTGACCGCCACATGCATGAGTACAAACAGGTATGCACACACACACACACACACACACACACACACACACACATGCACACATGCACACACACAAGCACACATGCATATACACACATAAAAGAGAAAAGTCATTATAGTCAGTCCACCTTACTTTATCACTGTTAATGTTCAAAGGGGACTTTCTGTCACCAGTGTTCTTCACCTTCTGTTTATGAACTGAGTAATTCTGCCACTGTATTTGATTACTATTTTTTTCTGTAATAAAAGTGAATTAAAAGTCTAATACCTCAAACCCAAATGAAAGGCTTGGGTCTATATTGGCAGGCTACAAAAGACCCCTCTCTTACAGTATTTTAGTTTCTACTTCTGCATTCACTGTTTGCAAAATGACTACATAGAAGTATCAATATCTAAAGCAAAATGAGTAATTCCTTATTTGTGTTTACACTTTCTATTTGAAAATCCATGCGTGTTCATCATTTGAGAAATTAATAACAAAGATAAAATTAATGAATTCATAATTCTACTTTATGGGTCAGTAATCACTCCTTGTGACTTCAACCTTGTAAATATCCTTCAGAGTGCCTTTCCACTCATCACAGAAACATGAACTGCTGTGGGATTCTTTAGTGATATTTACTAACAGAGAGGTGAGTGTGGTTTGTTAATCATATTGACTAACAGAAGGGCAAGCATGGACAGGTACATGTCTGAACTTCCTGGGGCAGGAGAGCTGCTATTCATTTATAACCTTCTGGACATGGGTAAGATTTTAAGTACATTGATGAAAATAGATCTTTTTTTAATGAAGTGAAGGCATTGATTCTATTATTTTCTTTTTATAAAAGTTAAAGATGAAACACTGTGCCTTGGTGTTAGAATCAAGCTGTGAATCCGTGACTGTCCATCTCTGAATCCTTGGCCTCTTCCACAGAACTAGAGAGAAGAGAGCTGAGAGTCTGATAGGAGATATGGCAGCGATTTGAAAAGGGGAAGAACCAGAAAAATAAACCAGCATTCCTGATCATTGCTTTTGGAAGTAGTCAATTTTCAAAACCAAATGAAATTATTCACGTTCATACAAAATACATTACATTGGGTCATAGTGGCCTCTTCTGGTGAAGATGAGAATATCAGAAATGGCTATTAAAATTATGAATGTTTAATATGGCATCCCAACCACAAGTGTGAAATGTCTACATATTTAGAAATGCCATATTCCTGTGAACACAAATTTGAAAGAGGTGTTTGTGAATGGTAGATCCTTGGGATGATTTTCTTACGGGCCACCAAAGTATCGGCATTAACACAGTGTCATGATGGGCAAACATGGGGATGAGTCTTCCTAGTGATGTTACCTTAGGCAAATTTCTTGCCCTTTACAGAGCTCAGTCTTCCAAAACAAAATAATAATAATAATAATAATAATAATAATAATAATAATAATAATAATGAGATGTAACAACCATGCTTCTACTTGATGACATGTTGCAATTTATAAGTAAGTGTCCACTGTGATAACATAACACACTTCACCAGGACCGTATGAAATCATGGTTACAGCTCAGAAATTACACATGAAGACAATGAAGATCAAACTTCGTGTCTTCCATATTTTAACTAAATATACTTCTTAATTGGGAACTCAGCTGTTAGACTGACCTCCTGCATGGTTGATTGGCATGTCTACTAAAGAACAGGTTACCAAGGCAATCCCAAATGGCATCTATCCTTACATACGTAGACTCATCTTAAACTATGTTCATTATCCCTACTGCTATTTTGGACTAGACAAAATAATGGAAGAAAAGCTAATGTTCATTCAGCTTACTCTCTACAAGTATATAGGGTCAGAAAAAAAAAAACAGGGCAATTTCCAGGTCCTTCCCATGGCAACCGTGCATGGCTATGGTTTAGGTAGGGAATATGCACAACATGGTAATTTCAGAAAACAAATGTTTAACCTCTGAAATATTATCTGATTTGTACAGAAAACCACAAGAGCAGAAAGATAGCCTACAGAATAGAAAATACATCTTTGCCAAATATACTTAAAATAGGGAATTAATTACAGATTCTATAAAGGACTGCCAAGTTAAACCTGCCCCTTCAAAAACTTGAGTCCCAGAGAAAGAACATCGTATGACCTGGGATACCTATCTGTTAATGGCTGATTAATCCCAGACTAGAGCCAAGAAGTCTAAATGAACTCGAAACTCCATGCTAGATGACCTCCCTAATCATACAGAGGATATAAGACTATCCATTGGTAACTGTGTGTCCACTTCCTATGTAGGGAGTATCAGGATGCATCAACAGATTATAATATTAAATGTAGAACCAATATGACTTCCTCAGAATATGATGATAAACCCTGAAGGTAGTCCCTGCTTTGTACTTGGAGTGATGGACAGTGATGCTCTGCAGGGTCCAGGTGAGTTTTGGTTGAAAAGTCAGTGAGGAGCATTCATCTGTGGCTCATAGGCAGCTTTGCCTCATGGTAAGCACAGACATGCAAAGCTTTTCAAACAAAAACTTCTGTAACATGCTTAGGTAACGTTTTACTGATGTTATTTCTTTTTTACTATTATTTAATTTATTTCTATTTAATATAATTTAATATAATTTGTATATTTCATTGTGTGTCTATGTGCATGCCTGTGTTTGTTCATGTGTGTGTGTGTGCATGTGTGTATTTGTTTGCAAATGTGGAAGCCAGAGGTTGATATCAGTTGTTCTGCTCAGTCACTGTCTACCACATTTTTTTTGAGACAAGGGCTCTCACTGAACCTGGAACTCACTTATCTGGCTATACTGTGAGCTCAAATGAAGCCCAACTCCACCCCTCAGCTCTGGAGTTGCATATGCATGCTGCTAAGTACTACTTTGTGTGGGTACTGGGGATCCACATGAGGGTTTCTCATGCTTGCATGGTAGGCATGTGTCAACTAAGCCGTCTCCCTAGCTTGCCAGATGTAATTTCTTTCTTTTAATTATGAAAGTTCAGCCTTAGCTTAGGCTTGTTTCTAACTAGCTCTTTTATTAAATTTATTATTATTATTATTAAGAGATTTTCTATGCATTTTACATACCAACCACAGATTCCCTTCACCTCCCACCCCCCAGCCTTACCCTCCAACCCCACCCATTCCCACCTCCTCCAAGGCAAGGTCTCCCATGGGGAGTCAGCAGAGCCTGGCACACTCAGCTGAGGCAGGTCCAAGCCCCTCCACCCTGCACCAAGGCTGTGCAAAGTGTGTGCAGATGTGATTTCTTTTTTTTTTTTTTTTTTTTTTTTGGTTTTTCGAGACAGGGTTTCTCTGGTGATTTCTTAAATGGAACCTGCAGCTCCTTGAAAATTTCAACTTCATTTTTCTGTTTTTCTCTTATTCATTAGACATTTTCAAGCTATCACCCCAGACTTCTTAAAGACACAGCTCACTCGGTCAGGCTCTGAAGGCAAAAGCTGTGAGCCTTGTAGCTCCTGATCGCTGTGGTCAGCATGGGACAAATTCAGAAAATGTCCTTAGTCTAACTTTCTCCCAAGCCAAAATAATTCACTTTTCAAAAACTCATTCAAGACCAGCCCAACTTTATATTCCATTTACACTGGGCACAACTTGCATTATCCTAACCTAAAATAAACCAAGCAAGTCAGGAGTCTGTAAAGTTAGGAACCCCATGAATCTGGCTTCTCTGCAATCAGCTCTCAATGACTGTACTGTCATGAAGCAAAGAGGTTTATCTCTGCCTCTGTGGTTTGGTAATTACCCCTTTTCTCCTGCATTTCCTTTTGCCCGGCTGCAGGTGGCTCTGCCATCTATCATTGTGCAATTTTCTTAAAGTAACTTTGTCAGGGAATGTTTCTACTTCTGCACAGTATAAAGAATAATTTATCCCGTCTTTGCTTTCATTTAAATATTTCCTACCATCTGTTTCTTTCTGGGTTGTCCATTCTGACATATCTTTCATCTGATAGCTCAGGAGAAGCCTCGATGAGGGATGAGGTAGTCTTTCTTGACATCCACGTTGGACGCCTGGCCCCTCGGTATTTGAATTGGAACTGACAGTGGGTTTTTACGAAAGTTCACATTAAGTGGAATCGCAGTTTTCTATGAACCTGTCATCCCCTAACTGAATTATACGTCGCTGAGCAAAGGGCTGCATCCCACCCATGCTGCTGTCATATGGACTGTTTGCACAGAGCAGCCCCTGAAACTATTACCAAATACGCCGACTTGAGTGGTGATGGGAAGACTGCAGCCAACTTGGCATTGTTTCCCACACAGACAGCTCCTTCATGCAAGCTGAGGATCAGAGAATAGATTTGCTTGATGAAAACCAGAGCCAACAGCCTACAGTCCATGCACAATTTCCAGATGAAATGAGGAACGTTGAAGGGAGGAACCTCACTGGGACATCGTAGCTGTTGGTCACTGTCTGGGCCATTTTGCAACACATCCTCACACCTCGATTCCCATCCCCACACTGTCCCATCAAGGAGAGAATGGGCATCTGTAGTCCACCGAACTCAAGCCTTACCTTTGAGTCTAGGCTGTTTGGTATAAATATTGAACCTCAAATTTATCTGACCAAATCCAAACCATTAATCACTGACTCACTATTCAAGAGATTTTTGTAGTTTGACTTGGCATATCTTGATATCTATGTGAAGCTATTTTATTAAAATTCTTAGAACAAGAGTTTCTTCCTTTCATGATGCTCATTCTCTTTTACTGTAAATGTTCCTCCTACACAATCTCCACACAACAGTTTGGAATTTCATTTTACAGTAGTTATGGATATGGATCCTATATAGGATCTTAGTTCTTTCCATTAGTGTGAATTTTCTTCTGTTTGATCATATGATAACTTCAGATCATCTTGTCATTGTATGCTGACCTTTGGGTGGCAGATCCCTGCATGTATAAACTCCAGACTGGCCTCACACCATCCATCCTGCAGGTATCTACAGGTAAAAGCTTTCCAAATCCTCCTAAATATCCCCACATTCTCCCACTCACCATAGGGTACCACCTCTGAACTTTCAGATGACATGAAATCACTCTCTGTCCCAAACCTGTGGCTACTTTGCTCCCTGAATTTCTGTGCCATGCCCCACCTCTGACTTCTCTCCCACAAAGCTCAACTTAGATGGACTACCTGAGGGATTCCAGTTTCTCCTGCCTTTTCAAGAACCATTCTGGGAGATTGCAAATAATTCTCACATGTTGTATCTCCTTATTCTCTTGGTACACCACAAAACAATGAAAACATCCTCAACTATTTCCAATACTCAGCAAACACCTTTCCACTGCTCCTTAGAACTCTCCAGATTTCCTTTCTTCTTTCTTTTATAGGTATAATGGCCAAATATTTGAGAATAAATATATATATATCATATATATATATATATATATATATATATATATATATAATAAATTGAACCCCCATTCCAAAAACATAGTAGACATGTATTACATTTTTTTAATTTTCTTAATTTCTCTAGTGATAACTGCTCATCTCTCATTGCTTATATCATTAGATAATTCATACTTGTGCTGGCTAGTTTTAGGTCAACTTGACACAAGCTAAAGTCATCTGAGAGGAAGGAATTTCAATGGAGAAATGCCTTCATTAGATCAGGCTGTACACAAGCTTGTAGAGCATTTTCTTAATTAGTGATTGATGGCTGAAGGACAAGCCCAGTGTAGGTGGGGTCATCCATGGGCTGGTGGTCCTGGGTTATATAAGAAAGTAGGCTGACCAAGCCATGGAGAGCAAGCCAGTAAGCAGCACCCCTCCATGGCCTCTGCATCAGCTCCTGCTTCCAGGTTCCTGCCATTTGAGTTCCTGTCCTGACTTCCTATGATGATAAAGAGTGGTATAGAAGTGTAAGTCAAATAAACCCTTTTCTCCCCAAGTTGCTTTTGGTCATGATGATGTTTTGTCACAGCAATAATAACCCCAACTAAGAATGATTTGGAGTGTTATGTCAAAAACTATTTTTAAGCATGATTTTTAACTTTTACTTTTAAAAGTAAAATAAACTTTATATTGATCTTTTATTCGGGTTTTATTATAGAAGATTTCCATGTGTGCATATAATGTGCTTTGATCAAATCCATTTCCCTCCACCCCCAACCATTTATGTCCCATCCCACCCCTGCTTTTTCCTCCCAGCCTCATGTGATTGAAAACAACCAGAAAAACTGAATCCACCTAGTGCTGCTGGTGTGTGCATGGATGCAGGACCATGTACTTAAACATGGGTATTCTTTTAGGGGCCACATCCCTGAAGAAAAAAAATGACTTCCCCTCTCCCAGCAGCCTTCAGCAAGCCAATAGCTCCCAAGATATAAATGGGACTTCCATAAACCTCTCTCTCAGCCCTGCTAGGATTTGAGCAGGCTTTATCTGTGGAAGACTTCAAAACTGGAAGACATTAATTTCTAATCTTTCTAAATCACCCAGTGTAGTTATTTTCTTACAGTAGCAAAAAAAAAAAAAAAAAAAACCAAACAGAGCTATACAACACATGGGTCTACTCTCTCAAGCTTATACTGCTATATCTAACTATCCACTATGATTGGTCCATTTCCCTTGAATTGCAAGAAAAAAATATTATACATGATGATAAATGTTCAGAATTGATCTAAAATTCTTTTCGTTGTAGAAAACTATTATCTTTTATTCTGAAATATTTAATCATGTTTACACAACCTCCAAGATTGGCTCCTATACTGCTATGTGACATTTAAATCAGACAGGCCTCGTAGTGCAAAATTGTTTTTCTGAGGAATCCTTTCCAAGTAGAAAGGAACAAATTCCTACTGAAAAATAAATCAGCATTCCTGACTATGGTTTTTTAAAAAATGTACTCAAAATACTCTCTCAGATCATCTCCTCGGGGAAGACAGGAAGTGGGTTATCAGTCAGCTGCAATGGCATCCAGTGAGGTCAGCAAAGAAAGGAAAGCATCCGGTGCTGCCTCTTATGGCAGTCACAGCCATGCTTGGCTGAACTCCCGGCTTTCAGCCAGCTGAACTCAAAGCAAAAGCAAACAGAAAGTCATGGAGCCAATTTGCAGATGGCTTCTTGCATCCTCCTTTCTTTCATCCTTCTCCTCCTTCACATAGTCTCACTGTAGGAGTTTGCAGAAAGAAGAAAGACCTGCCGATCTCAATAAGCGAACGTTCATGTGAAGAGGAGAAAGACTCTGAGGATGGGAAAATGAGCTCAGATCCTGAATGAGAAACTGAACTAGCATGGAGGCGGGAGGATTTGGTGGCAAAGCCACTGCGTTGTAGATCAAGCAGCTAGCCAGGAAATGTCTAGGCAAAAACAGGGGGCAATGATCAAAGCTTTATTGTGAGAAAATCGGGAAAACAGCCTGTTCATAATTATCAATAATCATCAATACAAAAGTGAAAGTGTGGGAATCTCATGTCTAAAACTATCAATTTATGCTATAATGAATTTAGAAAAACATTTCTCCCTCAACAATTAAGCTTCATGTAAGAAAGTTTTGAACAACAAACTCTGCTCATGGGCTAGAATTTGCATTCAATAATCAACACAGATTCGCTAACATATTTGTAGAAAGGGTAAGTGACACTCCTTTGAGTATTAGACTGTGATGTTACAAACACCTGTTAGCATGTTCTTACGCACGCCAATGTGACTTTGATCTTGAAATGTAACAACTAGTTTTTCTGTCCTGTGTGTTGGTGTATATTACAAGGTTTGAGAGGGAGTACTATTCATACTTATGGCACAGAAGGAACACTAGCAAATTAATGACTACTGTTTTTAACATTTACTAGATGGCCAGATTAAACTATGCTGTAATGATATGATAGTTCAACTGTGATAAACTGATCAACTGCAATCCTCATTCCATCTGATGTCTCTAGCAATGGGGTATGACTACAGTAACAGCACAGGTTTCAGCCAGGCAAGCGCCAATGGAGGCTAGAAGGCCTCTTAAAATGTAGGCCTAGAAGCCAGACAACATCCCTTCTGATGCGTTCTTTGTTTTGCAATGCAAAACAACATATAAATAGTATAGAATTCTTAAGCCATCTTTGAAAATGTCTTCCATACTAGCCTAGTCTCTCAGGCAAGCTGTCTGACTTCATCTGTTTTTTGTTCCCATAACAAAGAGTTGCATCTGATTTGTTCATAAAGGAAGAGTGGAAGATTATGCAGTCTCCTGGTTAGGGATACAGGGAAGCCCTTGAGCATGCTGCCACGGTCTGCTAAAGCCTGTCTGACTACATGCTAACAAAGCCGAGGCCATCACATGGTAAGACAAAGGGAGGATTCCTGCTCAGGCTCTACTTTCTCTCCTTCAAAGTCCACTAATGCCATCCTGGGGGCTCCAATTTCATGACCTCATCTTCTCTTCAATTACTCCTCACGGTATCATTAACAGATGAATCAGGAGAACAGACTCCCAACTCATGAACTTCCAGGGTAGGGGGATACAGCCAAGCCACAGCACACACCATTAGTGATCTCCATCAGAGAACTCTCATTTTCAAGGTCAGTGCTCTGTTGAGAAAGTGGAGAGAAATGTACACAGGGCAGACATGGGGAGAATGAAATGATTCACAGGGATTTCTCTTGCTTTAGGTCACTCAAATTCTTCTGTGTACTTTCATAAGGAGAAAAAAATTTCTGTCTTTGTGACTGGCAAAACACTTTCATAGTGTAACCGAGAGTAACCCCCTTTTAGAGTGGAAAAAAAAGTGCAAGAAGTATTTTAACAGTAATGCCTGTCCCTTTTTATAAATATTTTTTCAGATTATAATATATCATTTTCCCTTCCCTTTTTTCTCTCCAAATCCTCCTATATACAACACTTTGCTCTCTTTCAAAGCCATGGCCTATTATTTCTTTAATTGTTGTAACACACATATTTAGATATAAATATATATGTATATATATACATTTATATACACATATATACATTTATGCATGTAGGTATACATATTTAGGTATGCATAGATATATACATATATATATATATATACCTACATGCATAAATACAACCTGCTCACTCTGTATAATATTGATTGTATGATTATGTTTCCAGAGCTCACCATTTGTTATTGGATAACCAGTTGGTGTGCTCTTTTTATATATTTGTTCAATAAATATCTTTATTTCTGATAGATAGAACCATAGAAGGAAAATGGATCTCACGGAAAGAAAATATTTAAGGAAATACAAATTACTGTTCACATATATTGGATCAAATATGTCTCTGTAACATCCAGTTGGAAACCTTAATATGATGTAATCTAGTGTTTCCTGTTTTAAGTAAAATTGTGTCATTCCCAACTATGGATATATATACACACACACACACACACACACACACACACACACACACACACACAAATCATTTCTTGTTATAATCTATCACTTCAAACTGCTCTGTCGGAAGAGGAAGTTCACACTGACTGTGCTAGTAGCTTTATGTTAACTTATCACAAGCTACAGTCATCTGAGAGGAGGAAAAGTCAATGGAGAAAATCCCTTCACAATGTTGGGTTATGGGCAAGCCTGTAGAGCATTTTCTTAATTAGTGATTGATGGGAGAGGGCCCAGCCTATTGTGGGAGGGCGTTGGGCTACCCCCCGGCTGGGTCTTGGATTCGGTAAGAAAGCCGACTGAGCAAGCTAGGAGGAGCAGGCCAGTAACCAGCACTTTTCCATGGTCTCTGCATCAGCACGTGTCTCCAAGTACCTACCCTGCTTGAGGTCCAGTCCTGGTGTCCTTCAGTGATGGACAGTAAGTGCAAACCAAACGAACCCTTTCTCTACTAAGTTGTTTTGGTCATGTTGCTTCATCATAGCAATGGTAATCCTAAAACAGCAATTGGCACCAGGATAATGAGGTATTGCTGTGACAGACCTGACCAGGTGTTTGCGGGGGGAGATTGTGGAAGGCGTTTGGGACTTTGACCTAGAAAAGCCATTGAGTGTTTAATGCTTGGTGGGATGTTCTATAAGAGCCTGGAGGATAAGAATGTTGAGAGCAATGCAGATGATGGGTTGTGAAGCTACAGAGGGAAGTTTGGGAGTCTCTTAATAACTCTGTCAGGGCCAGTTACTACTTTGAGTTACAAATCTCTGGTTCTCGAGAATATGGCCCACAGAACCAACTAAGCAGGGATCATAGGGGGCTCACAAAGACTGAAATGGCAATCACGGAGCCTCTGTCTGAGCTAGGTCCTCTGGATATACCTTACTGTTGTGTAGCTTGGCATGCTTGTGGGACTCCTAACAGTGGAAGGGATGTTGTCTTTGACTCTTTTGTCTGCTCCTATGACCCTTGTCATCCTACCGGGTTGCCTCCTCCAGCCTTGATTATTGTGCCTAATTTTATTGTAACTTGTTATGCCATGTTGGATTAATAACCCTGGGATTCCTGCTCTTTTCTGAAGGGAAACAGTGGATGAGTAGATATAGGGGAGAGGGAAAGTAAAGTAGGGGGACTGGAAGGAGTAGAGGGAGAGGAAACTCTAGTTGAGATGTAATATATAAGAATAAAGAGAGAAAGAAAAAAAGAATCCATGGTTCTGGTTAATTGGTGCTGAAGAATCAGCTGTGATTAACAAGATGCCAGGATCACTAAAGTGAACCCTTTGTTTCACTGGGACAACTGATGCTTTAAGTGGAGCTGAGAAATTAGCTTTGGTTATAAAGATGCCAGCATCATTGAGGTGAAAGCTTCTGGGAAGTGTTTCCTGAGAATCAGCACACAGAAGTTGTGTTTCAAAGGCTGCCAAGGTTGTGTCTCGTGTCGGCTGTAGAACTTGGTACTGTAAGAGTTACCCAGGTGGTGCTGGTTTGGAAGGCCTGAAGGGGTCATGGAGAGCAGCTGAGGCTTGGTACAGTGTGGCAGGGTTGGAGTCCCCGAAGAGAGCCCAGGAGAGGCTATTGGTAGAAGTGCCGACCCCAGCATCTTGGAGATGCCATACCATAAGATGACGCCCAAGAACAGCAGTGGGTGTGGAGTGGAGCTGGCCTGTGTGCATAGTAGAGGGTGGAGCCAGAGAAGTCACCCAAGCCCTTTGGAGAAGCTCAGAAGATGGTGAGTGGATTTCAGATATTGGACATGGAATTATTTACAGTGGAGTTTGGTTTTGCCTTGATTTGCCTGTGACTGTGCCCTGGTTCTTTTCTCTTGAAGGAAGAAAACAGTTAGTTTGTTCTGATTTTACTGTAGCCCACACTTGAAAGACTTTAAACTTTTTAAAAATAGATCTTGTGTGATCTTGGGGATGACCAAGAAATGAAAGCTGTGGCTTATTAACGTTGATGTGTTTGTGCATCGACTTGACCAGTTGTGCTGCCTAGATTTATGTCAACTTGATACAAGCCATAGTCATCTGAGAGGAGGAAGTCTCAACGAAGAAAACGCCTCCGTAAGATCCAGCTGTAAGGGATTTTCTTAATCAGTGATACACGGGAGAAGGCCCACCCCCCTGGATTGGTAGTTCTGGGTTCTGTAAGAAAGCAAGCTGAGCAAGCCTGGAGGATCCAGCCAGTGACCAGCATTCCTCCATGGCCTCTGCATCAGCTTCTGCCTCCAGGTTCTCCTGTTTGAATTCCTATCCTGACTTCCTTCCGTGATGAACAACCCTTTTCTCCCCAAGATGCTTTTTGTCATGGTGTTTCATTACAGCAATAATAACCCTAACTGAGACACTGGACAATTGATTATTTTACCCCCTTCTTCTTAACGTAGCTACACTAGTTATGGAGAAAAAGAATGCATAAAACAATGCTCTTTTATAAGGTAGCAGACCAATATTAGTATATTTACAGTACTATACAGGGTTTATGTCTGATCATAAAATCTTTTAGCATTTAATTATTGTTCACAGTTTTATTTCTGCATGTCCTCCTGGCTCTGTCAGGAATTACTCGTAATTCTCAGAGGAGTTACATCCTAATGTTAAAACACTCCTTTGGCTCTTTGGGCCTTTATATAGATAAGCTATGATACTTTTTTTCACAATTTACAGACTTCACTATCATTTTCTGACAATAAAAATATATTTCCCAGAGTCATAAAAGCCAAACTACATTCCAGACCCTATTGCCATTCTACTAGCTCAGGATCATCGAATTATATTCTATGGTAGTAACTATCGCCTGTTTTCGTGAATGAATTTTTATTGTCACACACCCAGTCCCTCTCATTTACATGTTGTCTATGGATGCTTTTGTATTACAACGATATGGTTTTACCTTTGTTTGTTTTATAAAAGAAAAGGAATGCACTATGGTTTATTTAAACACTAAATATCTTCCCATTTCTAGTTTCTAGAATTCTATGCTTCTATGAAGTTGTCCCATAAAGCTGGGGGCTATGGGAGGCTTCTGGGCCCAGTGTAAGTGTTATACATGCCGTTGAATTATCAACCTCATGGCATATTAAGATTTGAGAGACACTAGTAGTAAGAGCAACAGGTCTTTTACTGAAAATTCCATGCAACGATTTATTTTTTAATTAGCTAACACAACTATTCTATAAATAGAATGAGTTACCTTATGGAACAATTTTGTTTCATATCAACATTATTTACAGATTTGACTTACAGAACATGCCTGCCGTCATTACTATATCCCCCCAGGGATGAGCAAAGTCAAGCTGAGAGAAAATAGATACAAATATTGAAAGGTACAAAGGGATAAATCTTCCAAACAAATGCGGCATAAAGGGGATGCTGTTAGATACTGCTCCTTGTCCTTTACATTTTCCTTGCAATCAGTAATGATTACTAGCAATAACTTAGCAGTAAATGACAAGGGCAGCTGTGTGCTGTCTCCCTGATGTATTGTAATCAGGTCACTGAAAGGAAATTGGGCAGCTAAAAGCTATCTATTCTCTTCGCCATGATTGTATAATATAACTTACGTTATCAGCGTGGCTTGGCAGAAGAGAAGTGCTCTGTCACGTGACCTCAATGCTGAGTACTGCTGGCGTTGTTAGCAGTTGAGGAACTTGTGTACACATCGTTAGCTCAAACTCTTGAAGGCCCTATTAGCCGTTCCTTGCCTATGGTTCCTGGATAGCAAGAAGAAAGACTTCCAGAAAGTACTTATCTAAAAATCATACATCACAGGACATGTCAGTTTTATTGACAGCAGCCATGCCGTTCAAGCTTTTGTGTACAAAACTCAGGACCTTACTCATTCATTGTCAAGGCCATGTAAACTCCAGATACATCCCAAAACTACCGCATGGTGTACTCGCCACAGTGGGGAGCCCCCTTGAGATTGCAAGTCCATAAGGTGGAATTATCTGTTGAACTATGCCATTCTGTCACTTCAAAAGTTGAGCCAATGTCATTAGAAAAAAAAATGTTCATTCTCACTAGCCATCAGAGAAGCAAAAAATCAAAACTATATTGAGATTCTCCCCAAACAGCAATTATTAAAAGAGAAATACAAAAGGAAATTCTTAAACTTAAAATGAAAGCGTGATAATCAGTAATTTTAAAATATAAAGCACATCAGTAAAAGTAAGTTGGTATCTGTTTCCCAAACATACAACAGTTTGACCTGATTTTCAGTTTTACAGTAGTGCAGAAGTGGTATTCTGTACAAATCTTGGTATTTCAGTGTTTGATAATATCTCAAACTAGTAGTCCACAGTACAATAGCCTCTAATGATACAATCAGCAGCAGTGGGTGCCATAGGAGGAGTGACTCTGAGAGTGGGCAGCCAGGACTCCACAGTGTGCTGCCTGTCTGGTGTTTTACAGATTATCATGTTTGGAGTTTTTGCATCCCATCATGTCCACACAGTGACCATCTGTGTTTCCTGTTTTCAAACAATTTCCTTTGCCACTTACGATATTCAGTAAGTTACATGAAGCTCAGTACTCTACAGATATGTTTTAGTGATTGTACTCAACTCTAAGTTAATATAAGTGTTCTGAGCATGCTAAAATATGATAGGGTAAAATATGATGCTTAGCAAGTTAAGTGTATTACATCTTCTTTTTTTTCTATTTAAAAGAATAAAACAACAAATCATGGTGAGGGTGTGACCAGAAAGGGAGCCTACAGGTGGGGATGTACACTAATCCAGCCAGCTATTATGAAAGTCAGTGTTGAGGCCTCTCGATAAAACTGAAAAGAGAATTACTATATATATGACCCAGCTATACTAGCCACAAATCAGTATGTCACAGAAATGCTTGCAAATCAATGCTTACTGCAACACAGAGTCACTACAGCAGCTAAATTATGGAGCCCACCTAGACATCCAACAGCAGAGGGATGGGAAAGGAAAATAGGGTGAATATAGATGAGTAGTATTGTATTCAGCCCCAGCAAAGAATGAAGCCATGTAGTGTGCAGGACCGTGGACACAACTGAAGACAATCACATTAAGTAAACTAATCCAGTCCTGGAAAGGCATATGTCATCTGTTTTTGCTTGTTTGTAGTTCCTAGCTTTTAGATGATCACATCAAGTCATCTACATGTATAGACTAGGGAAGGAGAAGTGAAATTGCCTAGGAAAACACATGGGGGTATGTTAGTTAAGATTACTATTGCTGGGATAAAACACCATGACCAAAAGCAGCTTGAGGAGGACAAAGATCATTTCATCTTACACTCCTCAGGCCACACTCCGTGGCTGAGGAAAGTCAGGGCAGGAGCTAACGCAGAACAGGACCCTGAGGCAGGAGCTGATGCGGAGGCCATGGGGGAGAGCTGCTTACTGGCTTGCTCCCCATGTTGTGTTCAACCTGCTTTCTTATAGATCCCAGGACCTCCAGCCTAGGGATGACACTGCCCACATCAATCACCAAATAATAAAAAATGCTCCTCAGGCTTTGCCCACAGGCCAATGTGATGGGGGCATTTTATCAAGGGAAGGAAGTTCCGTCTTCCCAAATGATTCTGGTTTACGTCAAGTTTATATAAAGCTAATCACACCGGGGGACATGGGATTGGGCAAAAGAAAGAGTAAGTGGGCACATGGGGAAGGAATCTGCTAAATGCTTATACGAAGACTTTAAAAACCTCAACTTCAGTTAAGATATGTTAATGGGAGCATGGTTCTTCTTTGTTCTTCCTTCTTCTTCCTCCTCCTCCTCCTCCTCCTCCTCCTTCTCCTCTTCTTCCTCCTTCTGTGTTCAAAGCCTAGCTTCTTCATATGCAAAACAGAGTTATAAATGCCTACCCCACAGTGTTGATATCCTTTGTAAGAAGATGATTTTGAAGCAAGCATATGCCCAGTATAAGAGGTACCTGCTAGCAAACTTAATATATCAATTATGTCAGTATATACAAAGTTTGGATGTGTACTAGGCTGCACATGTGCTCAAACAGGTGAGTTTTTTAAATTTCATAACACTCGTGTAGGCCTCAAAGGAAACAGTATTCATATTTTTCTAGCAAGTTTAAAATTCTCTTGGACCCTTTTCTAGATAATTGTAGCTGCCTGCCTCCAAAGAGAGGAAGCCACTTTGGGGGTTTGGTCTTAAAATAAATGGGATTTTCCACTACATCTGTGGATATGGCTGGTTTCTTGGGATGTATACAGATTTTGAGAGCCAACCATGTAGCTGAGCATATTTTTTTCTGTATTACTACTCAGTTCATGAATATACCAAAATTTGTCTGTCTATTATACTGTTGATGGATATTGGGTGGATTCCAGTTTGGAGCAGCAATAAAAGTTTTCATAATCTTCCTGAAT
Organism: Peromyscus eremicus; assembly: GCF_949786415.1. Lineage (NCBI taxonomy): Eukaryota > Metazoa > Chordata > Mammalia > Rodentia > Cricetidae > Peromyscus > Peromyscus eremicus. The sequence goes on along the minus strand of NW_026734656.1, from coordinate 254,450 downwards.
AAATCATTTTGCATACCTACTTTTATTTCTCCTGAGAAACTATGTTGAGAAAAATGCTAGAAGGGGGTGCATCGATGGCTTAGCTAAAAATGCCAAATCTTCCCCATGTGCCAGACTATCTTACACTTCAACAGGACTGCAGGAACATTCCACTGTTATATGGTCTACTATATTTTGTAATGTTTGTGCTGCCATCAAACCAAAGACATGGGATGAAACTATCCCCTTCCAACCACAGTTTGGTTCAGTTGTCAAGACTGATGATATCAATTTCACACAAAAAAAGAGTGTGAGAAAGATTTACCATTCACAGAATGACCTTTCCTGGGGAGACAGCCTTGTTGATTCCCAACTACTTCCAAAAATAGCAGGAGAAAGCAGGAAGTGGTGTCTGTCTGGGGTTCCATGACTTCTACTGGTGGAGTTGGCACATGATGGGTGGGGGAAGTTCTTTGTGTAGTCCAGGTCTAGCATGGTGTAAATTTCCAACTAGTGTCAATAAAGAAAGTAGAAGCATACCTAGATGTAGGCTACAAGTTGAGGTAGTAAGACCTAAAGTCTCCACCCAGTCAAACTTCAAAAAACTAAGTCAGGCAATCAACACCAACACACGTTGTCTTTTTTTTTTTTTTTTGTGAGTATAGAATGCCTCATTTTAATTTTAATTTTCTCCATGAATATTGATGTTGTTCAAAGTCAAATGACCTATCAGTCACTCAGTCTGTCACTGCTGAAGTAGCAACTCAAAGTTGAGGCATATTGGTTTCTTTTCCTTTGTGTTGATGTCCTGTTGAAAAGATTTATATGGTTTGGATATGAGCTATGCATGATCTACATACATATGGATGGATGGAGAGATACGAGCATGAATACACACATCCAAAATATTTTTCTTATAGTACTTCTTTACAGAAGGTGGGCTACATTTAGCACTTTTTGCTCTTATTGTTACTTTATGTTTTCATGGATAATGCTTTTGCCAGATAAATCTGAAGCTGAAAGGTTTTTTTTTGTCTACTCAGCATTTTAAATATTCAATTGTCTCAGTTCACTAAATCCCAAATGCTAGTTAGCTGATCTCCTTATTGCTTTTTTTGTCTTGTAAACTATCTTCTCCTGCCTATGGCAGTCTCTAAAACTTTTCCTATATCTTTCATTGATTTTCCAATATGACTCAGTTTACCCTGGGCATGGTTTCCCTCAGATCATTTTACTGTAGCTAATGGCTCTGGGAACTTTGACTTGGTATCTTTTAATTTGGAGATTTCTAAGGATGATCCTTTCAGATACGATCACAGGATCTGTAAACCACCCTCTTTTAGTTCCTATCTTGGATTTGAACTGTATATTATATACCAAATCATTTCTTGCACAAATTGGTATTTGTTAGTGATTAATGTTTCAATTGACACATCTTCACCTTCCTGCCTCTTTCTATTTTGTGTCCTTTTTGATCTTTAGCTCAGCAAAGAGGAGTGCGCGTGCACATACATGCGCTCATGCACACACACACACACACACACACACACACACACACACACAGAGAGAGAGAGAGAGAGAGAGAGAGAGAGGACACGAAGTGGGAATACTGAAACTACTAGGAGGGAGAAGGCAGGGTGGAGGGAAGGAGGTCAAAAGCAGAACATGGGGTTAATGTGATCAAAGTTCATGATATAATATAATGAAACGTATCCCTCCATACAGTGGACACACGTATGCCAATGAAAACAAACTCCCACTGGGGACCCTTGCTCCATTGCTGTCCTGGTTGCCCATTGCTGTCCTTGGCCCTGACACTTTCCTTGCTTTATGTATGCTTCACTTGTTTACTGTGCATCACACGCACCCTGTTTTATCACAGAGCCGTCTCCAGATTTTAGAGAGCAGCCACAGTGTCTCGATGGCTTTGCTGGAGTGACAGAGGTCAGACGTTCATGGGTTGTCCCGCATTTGAGAAGGTGATGGACACTAGGGGGATCTTGGTCTAGCCACCAGCTACTATCTCAAAATGTGTCAGAAACCACAGGACTGGGCAAGGTAACAAATATTTAGAATTTTCTAAGTTGGAAGTGTCTCAGATCCTTGGTCAGTATCATCAATTTTAAATTTGTTATCAAAGAAGGTGTGAATAATTATATAAACAATGTGTTTTAAGACTTGTAGACTAAAATACAAATACAATTTGTTACCTTTATTATTAATATGCCAGTGTCTGATTCTCAGGCTCCTAAGACTAGGGAAAACTATTGACTTTTTTTTTTTTTGTCTCAAATCCAGAATACGATGACAGCAGCCAGCAATATAATAATAGAATCAAGCCAAACTTCCACTGTTGGAAATTCATGTTCCCCTGTGCCATGTGCACCTTCAGAAAAACAGACAAGCCTGGTGTTAAAAAACCATTCAAAACAGTCTCAGATTATCTGGATTAACAGAAAACAGTTGTCATTTTGGCAACTTGAAGGAGGGCTTCAAGACCCAAACACCATTCTTGTACCTCCTTGGCCACCTCAGACCCAGTGTCCTTTCTGCCTTGATGGCCAGGGATGTAGAAGCCCTCATATAGAAGGGTTTAGGTTCATTTCTCTCCTCTCCAATTCTTTCCAGAGAGTACACAGGAGTTCGTGCTGATGTACATTCCTCATGAATTTTGCTTTGTCATCCTTTGCTTAATGCAATGTCAGTGGCAAGTTAATTCCCCCCAGATTCAGAGTTTTCATTCTGCTCTGTGTGGGTACATTCAAGTTATTTTATTTTATGTTATCAGAACTATCTGAGTGTCTTATTAAAGGAGCCAGTTTGGTCAGAATATTCAAAAGAATGTTGACCCTACAGTCTATAATTATGCAAAAAAAAAAAAAAAATAGCACAGTCTCCCCAGGATAGCATCTGGAATTGCTCTTTGCTCTTTGTCCTGAGGCAAGACATCTGCCACAGGCTGGTGTCTGCTTTCTGAAGACCTTATTTTGCCAAACACATCAATTTTCTAGGAATGTAGTTCAAAATATACACAGGAGTGTGCTCACGTGCACATAGGCTCCCATCCACGTACACTCACTCTATATGTGGGTTTTTTTTTTTTATCAGAAATACCGATGTTACCTTTGAATAAAATGGATCTATTTAAACAGATCACCCACTCTCTCTTACTCAGGTTTCCTGCTTTTTTTTTTAAATCATCAATTCCTTCTAAATGTCCCCCAAAAAAATATGTCTCATTTTTGACCCTTGTCAAGGACTATAGAAATTCAGGTGGAAAAAAATATATATGCAAATATACACATAAGTAAAAAGTATTGTCTCTTCCCAGCCAATTAGGTTAGGCCAGTTTATATTGTTGGGGGATATCAGAAAATATATTTATGTCCATCTCCTTGATTTTATTCTACTAATGGGAATGCTTCAGTATAGTGAGTCCAGCTTTGACCTGGAAGTACTACCCCCATTGAGGCTTCTGGTAACTGTCATGCCTATGAGGTGGGGCCGAGAGAGGAGCCCTTAAGACCTGAGATCCGGATGCACCAGCTCTCTTGGTTCCTGGATCCTGGACATTGCAGGTAGACTGAGCAGAGTTCTCCAGAGAACACCGCTGGACTGCGCCACACCTTTCCCAGGTCCTGTAACCTATCCCTTTACTTGTAAGTTACCCCCACAAAATAAACCTCCCTTTTAACTACGAGGAGTGGCCTTAATACTTCCACCAATACTTCAGGTTGTTTCCCGAATAAGTCCTTACTATTTAAGAGTCTACTCCTCCACTTGTTCAGTTACCTGCTCCCCGGCCACTATTCATTTCCCAAATCTCCAAAGGCAATCTCTTTTGAACTACAGCAAGAGTGAGAAATTGCTTTCAAATACAGAGTAATCCATCTTAGAGGCCGTTTTCATCTGAACCCTGAGACTGTACAAGACTGCATCCATCAACTCGGGGAATGTGAAGCAGGGGCCACACAATTGTGTCAGCTTTCAGGAAAACCATGCTGTGTTGCTTGTTGTATTCATGTACATTCTCATTCAAACATTGTTCGACCCTGATCTTGGAAAGATACGTTAATTCCTCGTAGGTTTGGCAGTGATAAAAATCCAAGCAGAACTAACTCATGTACTATCTGAAAAGCCACGCTCTTGTCAGCCAGCACTGTTCCTAAGAAACCACACCACACAGGCATTCAACATTGGGGTGCAGGATGGCATCACGAACAGTCTCTGGGTGAAGAATTGTCCCCAGCCCTGCCTTCTGAGGATCAGTTAGCGTGTTCTGTAGATGAGAAAGATGCAGCCCCCCTTCTCTGCCCGTCGGGACAGGCTTGCATTGACTTAGTAAGTGAAGGGAACAGTGAGGGAGCCTAAGAGAGCTCCATGTGAGCCATCCAGACTATGCACACATCCCTTGGCCCGATCCTGAAACACTTAGAATTCCACTAGTCCCGTACAGATGGCATCTTCGAAACAAGGATTTTGCACCTTTTAGTCTTCCGATGAGCAAACCATCCTTTCTTGCTGGACAGTGAGTCATAGCTGGTGTTTTAGAATTGCCTCAGCAAACTCAGGCTTGAATCCCAAAAACCAAATCCTTTCCCTAACACTTTGGACCACTCAGGCTCTCCAAACAGCCTCTCTCTGCCGATGAAGACGCCTAGAAACCAACTGAATCAGGAGTTTGAAAAGAAATTCTAGAGTTTTCTCAAGCTACCAATTCACACAGTCTTTTCGGAATATGGAATATGGGCTGCTGATTCAAGACATCTAGAATGTTCTGGGGGGGTGTATTTTGTTTTTAAAACAAGTTCAGGGGCATAATGACAGTAGCTTGTACATAGGAAATAGTAAATAAATTTAACATTTCTATATCTTAACTTTTTCACAGATTATTTTAAAATCACAATTTTAGTTGTCAACAAATTCTAAAATGACAAAGGTTTTTCTACCTAATCCTCAGAGTTCGCTCTTTGCAAATTTTGAACCTGACCAATGGATTTATTCTAATAACTGACAGGCTCTCACTCCATTGAAGCTTCAAAGTCACCTGGGTTGTACCCTGCAACTGTCCCATTAGCTGACAAGAGGCTTCTTTTATCTAACTCGCTTCATTTATTATTACTCTGAAGCCAGACACACCGGCACTGTCCAACCCAAGTGCACAAATTTGAAAAATGTCAGAGTTCAGTCCGTCTGGTTTACGGTTGACAAAGGTTGTAAATTCCTGCTCTTTCAATAACAAAACATCTCCCAGGTGGGAACTTAGAGCAGAGGGAGCATTCAGATGCAGGGGTCAGTGTGAACTTGACAAAAACGCTTCCCGGTTGAAGATCCCAGAGGCCAGTGTGAAATTGACAAAAATGCTTCCCGGTTGGAGATCCCAGAGGTTTAGAGTTCAATTTAAGGGGCTCGGATTTATGTAAAATCGTTTTCTTGCTTCCAAAAATGTGTTGTGGTGTGTGGGGATGCTCACAGGTGTGTGCGCGTGTGTGAATGCACGTGTGAGCATGTGTTTGTGTGTACATGCTGCAGAGGCTAGCAGAGCGCATCAGCTGTTCTTTATCTGTCCTCCTTATTTCTTTGAGGCAGAGTCCCTTGTTACACACAAAGCTTGTGTCTTGGCTGGCAGCCAGCCAGTCCCACTGATCATCCTTTCTGTTCCCAAAGCTGGAGCTCGCGCTGCCGCACACCTGGCTCTTACCTCATAGTGTCTGCAAAGCAAACATGTACAGCAAGTGCTCCGAACTGCTTAGCCATCTTCCAGCCCCATGATAGAGTTTCCATTCTAATGAAGTGCGTAGATTCTCCCTCAAAGTGCCCAGTGTCTCACTCCACTTCAGTAGGCATTAAGTCCCACCCTTGAGTCATGAGTGTGCCCTCAAGACAGTTCCAGACCAGACACACTCAGCCAGACTCACGGAGGACTTGAGTCCTCTAGTTACCATGCAAGATTTCCTCCATTTTAACTGACATTTCTTCACTTTTGAGCATCAAGATTTTCACTTCTTTATTCTCTTCTGATTTTTCCACTAGAGCTAATTCCCTTAGCCCAAACAATGTACCCTCCTCGGACATCCACTCTGCCCCACCCCGCCCCACCCCCACCCCTCACACATACCCCGAGTGAAAAACCAAGGCTCTCTTTCCCTTCTATATAAAGTCGAGGACACCATGTCCTCCCTAAAAGGCAGCAGTCAACCTTTATTAGTGTGAATTAAAATGACAAACAAGAATACTTTAATGAATACTCTGTATCAACCAATCAGAAATCAGTTTATTTATAGTCTTGGCTGTATTGCAAATGATAATTTTTAATATCAATGCCTCTTGGAATCCCTGCTGTTCCGCTACCTGTAAAAAAAGAAAAAAAGAATCGTCTCTTTCTTCTTCTTTGATTTGAACTACATCTTTAATCCCACCCGTATATCTCTCAGATTCCATCAATCTTCATTCAAGACTTCCTCTGGGTCCTTTTACTCCTTCATGAACTGGTGTCCTTGAAGTTGCAGGAAATTGTGGAAAGGGTCACCAGGGGGCGCCCGAACCACATTACAAGGCAGCCTCTGCTGCCACCCAGAAAGGGGGGTGTGGCTTCCCTGCAAGCACATGGGTTTGCGGTTTGTCTAGATCCTGTTCCTCCAAGCTAGCCCTGAAGGCGGTCTGGACTTTATCTATGCCCGGTTTCACCACACCTGCTCCACCGCAAGCCGGAAAAAAATTGTCTGCCACTCTCTACAGAAGCTGAAACCCACCACGATAAACTAGAATTTCCGTTTCTCAAGCCAAACAAATAGGTTATTGAATGTGATGAGCTATATGGCTTGGCTCTGTTCTCTTGATTGGAAATCTATCATTTCTTTCTTGGAAAGGGATTGAGAGGAGTTCCTTTCCCTGACCCTAACCATCTCCTCCCCACTCACGGAGAGGCTGAGTTTGGGGAGGGGAGGTGGCCTTGGTAATTATAATCGGGCAGTTACCAGCAGAAATAGTGGTTAAGAGAGAGAGACTGAAGTTCTAGAACCTTCATTCTCTTTGAATTCCTCTCAAGGCAGCTTGAGGAGTGTGCAGACCCCACACCGTCCTGCGGAGCTCTGAGAAGTAAAATGCCTTCACAGGCTCTCCAGGGAGGTCTGATGCATTTATGTATAAATTAGCTTAATTCTTCTATGCTAATAAAAGGGTAATTATTTGATTTTTTACAAGCCAAAATAAAATTTAAAATGGCAGTAGGGTGTGTGTGTGTGTGTGTGTGTGTGTGTGTGTGTGTGTGTATGTGTCTGTGTGTGTAGCTATAGTTAAAGAAGAGGAAATGATGAATTTGAGGAGTGGACATGGGAGCAATTGGAGGGTAAGGAAGGATGGAAATGAAGCAAATACAACACTCGTACAAAAATCTCCAAAAAAAAAAAAAAAAAAAAAAAGTCTAAATATTAAAAGAAAATGGAACTTCCAAGAATGGAGTAACACTTGCTTGGAAACCTGTGTCTTCCTAAGCTGTGGGTTACTGTGCATCAAATGTGTGGTAAAAACACTCTTTCTGCACTGAATTATTTTTTAATGAAGTGCTAATGCCAGGATGCTGTGAATTCTTACTCAAGTGAGGTTGTGTGAAGTGCTCTCTCTGTGGCAGACAAAGAGCCCACACACCCAGCCATGATCCTCTCCTCTTACACCTTCACACTCTACAGAAGAGGAAAAATCAGCAGAAATAAGTTGGGGGCTGGGAGGGACACAGAGATGGACTGAAGCAGGGACTGGGTGTGGGCGGGCAGAATTACTTGAGAGGACCAGACACGCAGATGTGGAGGGTGTGTGCAGGAAAGGCAATCTGCCCAAGAGCCATAACTGTCACAGGTAGGACATGGTTGCAGTGTGCAGGAAAGGTGATCTGCCCAAGAGCCGTAACTGTCACAGGTAGGACATGGTTGCAGTGTGCAGGAAAGATGATCTGCCCAAGAGCCGTAACTGTCACGGGTAGGACATGGTTGCAGTGTGCAGGAAAGGTGATCTGCCCAACAGCCGTAACTGTCACGGGTAGGACATGGTTGCAGTGTGCAGGAAAGGTGATCTGCCCAACAGCCGTAACTGTCACGGGTAGGACATGGTTGCAGTGTGTCCCCTGCTGGTGCGTGTGTTGAAGCTGTTCACCACTGTGAGGTGTTGAGACCCTGGGCTTAGCCTATTGTGTTGACCCATGAGTCCTTTACTTGGGCATCAGGGTAGAGTCTTCATGAATACATTGGACTGTCTTTACAAGGAGAGAGAGAGAGAGAGAGAGAGAGAGAGAGAGAGAGAGAGAGAGAGAGAGAGAGAGAGACTGACCAGAGCGCATGTGAGTTCCCTGCTTTTTGTCAGGACCCTGCTGGTAAAGGAAGCCATTACCAGATGCAGGTTCTCAACCTTGCACAACTAACATTGTGAGCTGAAATACTCTTTTTTTTTTTTAAAAAAAAAAAAATGAGGTACCTAATTTCTGCTTTGTTCATTATAGTCACAGAAATCAGAATACAAAATCCAAAGCATTAGAGAAAGGGAGATAGGTAGGTAGGTAGGTAGGTAGGTAGGTAGGAAATTCAGAAGAGCAAAGAAGGTAGTATTTCTGAATGAACAAAAGAGAGGCCAGAAAAGAACACATCCTTTTAAGATTTATTTTTATTGCCGGGCGTTGGTGGCGCACGCCTTTAATCCCAGCACTCAGGAGGCAGAGCCAGGCGGATCTCTGAGAGTTCGAGGCCAGCTTGGGCTACCAAGTGAGTTCCAGGAAAAGGCACAAAGCTACACAGAGAAACCCTGTCTCGAAAAAAAAAAAAAAAAGATTTATTTTTATTGATATTATTTAAGGCTAAGGAGATGGGTCAGTGGATAAAATGTTTGCAGTTCAAGTGTGAGGATCTGAGTTCAAATCCTCGGAGCCCAAGTGAAGACAGACAAACAGCACCAGTGTCTGTAATAGCAGGGCTCTTACAACAGGGAGGTGGGAGGTAGAAACAGGAGGAATTCCAGAAGTTTCTTGTCATACAAGGAGGCGAACAACAAGATACCATGTCTCAAGGAAAGTGACAGATGAGGGCCCAAACCTAAGGTTGCTTCTGTCCTCTGTGTGTGATCAGGAGCGTGCACACACCTACATTCCTACATGGAGATCACATCTATACATATACTACACACGCAAACGAAATAAAATAGAATTCATATTAGTTATTTTTCTGCGGATGTGATAGAACACTATGAGCAAATCAGCTTAGGGAAGAATATTTAGTTCAGCTTACAGTCCCAAAGGGGATGCAGTCAGTCTTGGCAGGGAATGAGTGATAGCAGGATGGGAATCTGACCATCGGGAAACCGAAGGAACCCATTTCATCCTCACATACGGAAGGAGGGAGGGAGAGCAGGAAGTGGAACCAAACTATAAACTCTCAAAGCCTGCCCCAAGTAACATACTTCCTCCAGCAAGGCTAGACTTATCAAAGTCCCATGGCCTTCCCAAAAAGCACCACCAGCTGTAAAACAAATGTGCACGTACACATGAGCCTGTGGGGACCATTACTCATTCAAACCGCCACTGATAGCTTGATTGACTGATTGATTCAGTTATTTGTTTACTGCATAGTCAAGAAAGCAAATTTTTGTGTGTAGGCACTGTAAGCTAAATTATCATGAAATAATTCATAGGCTTTCTTGACACCACTAAGTAAAGTACATAGAACATGCAGATTCCTGATCATACCCCAGGACTTGGTAGAAGGGAGAATGCCATCTGAGAACTGGTATGGATTGATTAACATTTGAATAATTTCCATCTCAGACTGGAAATTCCACCTTCTACAAGAGCTGTCAACTAGGATTGATCGCCTAAGCTTGGTTAACCATAACAAATGAATATGTTCACATGCCTATAATTAATTACCACCTGAATGAGATCCCTAAACAACCCAGCCCATTCAGCTTGCAATTTCCTCCTCTAAGACAAGACTGTATCTCCTCCCAGCTCCTCTCAGAACCTGCCACGTGTAATGTTGTTTCATTTTTCTTCCACTTTTTAAGCCATGGGGTTTGCAAGCTGTACATAAGGAAATAAAATTACGATTTCTATGCCAGTTGAGGGTAATTCATTCTTGGTGAGAATTGTATCTGCGGAAGAGTTTGAAGTTGACCAGCTCCTTCTCACACTGCACCTTCCTGATCCCTCTCTGGTCCCCACAAATCAGATATTTTTATTGTCATCCTTAGCGTTTCTATCTATTGTGTGAGGCTACAGTTAAAATGCTGCTTCACAAGCCTCTCTGCCCCCTCTTCCCCATCAAGCTGCCTATGGCAATTTGTTTGAGGTCTCAGTGTCCTTTCTAGCCTCATTCATTATTTTAAACCCATCAATGAACAGGGCACCACCCACACGGGAGAACAAACATCTATTGGACTGAATGGAATTGCCTTTGTAGTCAGATACCCTCTTTACAGCATATACCCTCCTTTCCATTCATTTTTTTTTCCCTTAGAAATCAAATGAGATGAGCTTCTTTTGGTAGCATGAAAGGGGAGAGGGGCTTCTACACCATATATTTTATTTTTTTCTCCTGCTGTTTTCTGTGCTTTGTGCATATGTCATATAATTGTTCTTTATACAGAACTCCTAACTCTGTCATCATGATTCTTATTTACTGAGCAGGGGCATTCTTAAGAACCATCTATCACCTTTGGAATCTAATGGGCAAGATCAAATTAGGATGGAAAAAAAACGAAGAAACTGGCTAATACTAGTGTGTTACAAGCCTTGTAAAAGACCTGTGAGATAAGAGAAGGATGTGGGGATTAAAGGTCCAGAGGGGAAAGACCAAGACTATGGCCCAGTGATGGGCAAGGTAACAGGATTGACAGCAGGATTTCTCACACTTTTTTCTACTCACAATCTCATTTTTCTCAAAATGATTTTCTATAACCCTGGGGATGGGAGTAGCTAAAATAGGTATGCAAGTTAAATATTTACTGACAAAAAAATCATAAGAAATTTATTTTAAAATAATTCTTTATATACACAAAAATTGATTATTTATAAAGATGAAAGCACTTTTTTATACTAATGAGACGTGTGTGATTGTTTATCTCTATATAAGGAATAAATCTTTCCTGAATATTTGCTGTTGTAGGACACAGAACATCTTCAATATTTTTCAGAGTTGATTGATAGTTTGGTTTCATAATCATCAATGTTGATCATAAATATGAAATACAACATGGCAGAAGTGTGTGCAAGGCCTTGTTGGAAATTCTGTCCAAATTCAAAGTCAAAATTTATTTGATAGTTGTTTTATGCAATCCAAGTAAGCAAATCAAATAGCAATTTTTAAAAACAATCAAACATTCTACATAATACCATACAAAGATATACAAGTTGATACTTATACAATGGGGTGTAATGGTAGTAAAATACTATATCTGCTTTCCATAAGTAACCCATTATGAAACCTTTTGCAGAAATTAAGGTAACTGGAATTCATAATCAATAGTCTCTGATTTGAGCATCATTGCTTCAAGCCTGAAACACTAGTCCTCAATGGTATGATAACATACATCATGCAAAGTGCGTATACCATGTGCTGTGACTTCACCCGGTGGAACACAGATGAACACTGCCACAACCTCGGCCTCATTATACAGTTGATTTGGAATTCACTTTGGATATGACACATTCAGAAACACTTTGCAGATGCCAGTTTTTTGTGACCCCTCCTCGCCCCCACATTCAATTGTGTGACCCAGTTTAAGAAACCATGGCCTAGAAGACAAGAATGAACTGGGATTAAACAGGAAGGAAGAGAAAATGTCACAGATGTCAAATAGAAAAATGTCTCTTGCAACATTATGTTGCCATATTCCTGCTCACTTATGGACCTGTTTGCTTTTTCAGGGGGCAGGGTGGTGTTTTTTGTTTGTTTTTTATCCCCCCCCCCCATTTTAATTCTTCTGGCTAGGATCACTAATGAGTGTCCTAGGATGACCAAGTCAAAATTCTGTAGGAGTCAGCACAGTAAGAGAGGAGAATGAGCTGTCCTGGAGAGATCTGCAGTAGTGTCTGAGCAGTCTGCATTAAAAAGCAACTTCTTGAGGTGTTTTTCCACATATACGTGATGGAAAGTTTACCCTTGTCCCTAACAACTGATTTTCTTAATGTGTAGCCATCTTAATCCAGCAGTGAAAAATTCATTTCTGACCTTTTTATAGATAAAAGGCTTGTCTAGGGCCACAGTAATCAAAGATTCTACAACTTCAATTCCCCAATACATCCCTGCATTTACTCACAAAAATAGGATCAAAATGAAATTTCTAATGTTCTTTGAAGAAAAGAACTGCAGCTTGAAGGGTCCTCCTTGACTTCTGTTTCCTGGAGTATCAATCAATTTCAGGACCTTTGTATGCTTTCAAAGAACTGGATTACATAAACACCAAATTGTTGATTGGCAAAACTGTCCATGTTAATACATCCCCCTGGCAGAGACAAAAGCTGGCAGGAAGGAGAGTTGATTTGATGGCACAGTTAGCTGATGGATTTTTTTTAAATGTTATCCTTTTTGTATTGCATGGTCTGGGGTTTGTTGTTGTTGTTATTGTTGTTGTTGTTGTCAAAAATCAAGAGGATGGAGATTGAAGCAAAATCAGAATATAAGTATTATGGTTTTAAGTGTGCAAACATAAGTCCACAGCATGATGCTGAACTTGCTGAGGTCAGCTGCCAGTCAGGAGTCCCTCACCAGAAGCAGCGGCTCTTCAGATCTATATATGCCATTCCCTCCTATCATGGGGTGTGACTTTTATTGCTGGAAAAGTTTTGCAGTGAAGTCACCATGTTAGTTTTGGGAATTCACTAGACCTCCAAACATCCGAACTCCAGTACCTGAAGAAAACAAACAAACAAACCAAAACCTCGTGTCAGCATTATAGCTTCAGTGCAACGCACTCACTGTTTACAATTCTACCCGCTCAGAGGTCAGGTTTTCTTCAGCATCTGTCCACAATTCTCATTAGTTTCTCTGCAGGACATGGTGCCCCTCCCACAATTTTCTAGTACAACGAAATAAAAATTCTGGTGTGGTGATCAGCGCAAGAAAATAAAACCAAGATGAACTAGTATCCACCACTGATCAATATTTAACAGGCGTGGTCCAAATCTCTCTGCCAACTGGAAGAGAAAAAAAAATACCAATCTTCTATTCACAGCTCGGGATTATTGGCCACATTTCCCCAAGCAAAGATGGCGGCTTTGGCTCGTTCCCTGGGAGAGTTCTCTTCTGGTCTTGGCACTGGGGTGTGCTTCGCTTGAACAGATTGTAGCAATGCACCTCTCATTTGACCCAATTTATTCATTCAAAAGGTAACCAGGACTCAAAAGTACATATGAGAAGTAGCAAGACAGCAAGCAACACATGTTGTGTGTATGGGCCCACCAAAGATCACCAGGAAGCAGGCACCACTGGCTGTACCTGTCCATCAACAGTACACCAGATTGGCTCGGCAAACGACCTGTTGTTAATCCTGCTGATTCATTCAGGAATTATTACAATGTTTCCCAGATGGTGAAATTCACCTATTAGGACAACTTCATGGACAGTAGCCATTGTTCCAACGATTATGCCCTTTGAACTTCTAAATTACGCGCAAATTTTCCTAAACAGTACCATCAAAAGCCCTTCCAGTAATGAACATGACTCATGATCTGAATTTCCAAGCAGCTACTGAATAACATGAGCAGAATGTTTTGTCCATGCCCTTGACCTGACCATTTCCACTCTAAGAACATTTTGGCTAGAGCATGAATTTCAGGGCTGAGGTGGGTGAGAAGTCATGGTTGTGCTCATTTCCTGTTTCTGCATATTCCCCACGTAGTCATTTTCCTAGTTCCATCACTAAAATAAAATTTCAAAAACACTAATCCAATCATATCATCCCTCTGCTGAAAAGCCAGAAGTCACCAAATCATAGCAACCACTAATCAGCCTTTCCCCCCACAAAGTCTCCTCAGGTAATTACCCCCCGTGATACAGCATATTTATTTATCAAAGGCCATATATTTCATTCATGCATTTCCACTGGTCCTAAATCTCTGTAGAATGATCCTGACTTGTCTTTTTTCTTCCAAACCAAGTATTCCTCAGGACCCAGAATGTCAGGGATGCCCTGTCTAAAACACATGCATTGACAACTCTGAACACAGGGCCTATATCCTGCCTCAGTCAATTCACCATTCACTTCTGATTGGAATTTCTTGCTGGTTAATAGACATTTTTTGTTCACGTGACCTTATTTTTCTCACTAATAGTTGAGAGCATTCCTATGCCTTGTTGCAATTATATAGATCACTGTGTTGTTTATGGTTGTAAAGAGTGACTTTTAGGATTCTTCTTCCCCAACATTGTATGTTCATCACAGAATGATGTAGCCCGGTGCTTCTCAACCTGTGGGCCATGACCCCTTTTGGCAAAACTCCATCTCCAAAAATATTTACATTATAGTTCATAACAACAGCAAAATCACAGTTATGAAGGGGCAACTAAATAAGTTTATAGTTAGGGGGGTCACCCAAGCATGAGGAACTGTATTGAAGGGTCACAGCATTAGGAAGGTTGAGAACCACTGGTATAGTCCATCAAAGAGAACAGAGAAACTTGCCATATGGGCAAGAACTATTCAGCAGACCAAAAGCAAGTTCAGAGATTCATTCTTCACTAGAATGTCCAAATCTTGAGTGAACTGAATCTCCTTAGAATGCCAGGTCCTATCACATACTCCGCAGCAAGAATCACTGGTTTGCTCTCAGTAATTCTAAGGGAAAAGAAGGCATAGAGAGGTGTTAGGTATTTTAATTGCAGTACATAAGGTCATCTGAAAAAGGAAGTAGCCAGAGAAGGAGTAGGACCCAGGGGCTAGCTACCCAGCTACACAGCAAGCCATGGAGTAAGAAATAAATGTATACAGGAATAGAAAAGGAAAAGCCCAGAGGCAAAAGGTAGATGGGATAAGTTAAGGAAAGCTGGCAAGAAACAAGCCAAGCTAAGGACTGGCATTTATAATTAAGATAAAGCCTCTGTGTGTAATTTACTTGGGAGCTGGGTGGTGGGCCCCCCACAAAAGTAAAAAACAACAACAGAGAGGAATAATTCTTTGTTTACGTAACTGTTCCTCTATGAGGTCTCACTTTGTAAGGAACCTGTCCAATACGGGATTGACACAAACCATATATGGTGGTTATATTTAATATGTGTTCATGAGTAATCTTACTTGCATTTGGATGTTAATGAATATGTGATGGAAACAGTCATTGTTTTATCAACTCTCACTGAATACTTGCACAATGTTGGAAGACTCACACCACAATTCCTGATCTTGAGGAATGTTAGATGCATGTAGAGATGGGGCAGCTAACATTCAGCAAGGTTAAGTGACTGGCCATTTGCCAGAACCTTGTTGGCTAGACTCTACAGAAGGCCCTTGGACCACTGCCATAGCCATTGTGCCCATCCTTATGCTGCTTCCCAGCATGTTAAAGGAGGCTTCTCTAACTTTTTAAATCTTGTCTATGAGGCTGGTCATCTGAAGATGTAAACACACCATGAGGGAGTTACCACTGGCTTCCACATCATGTGGAAGAGACCAGGAGACCATGAGAGAAACTTCCCTGAATGGAAAGAATCACTGACCAAGGAAGTTTCTTGGGAAACCAGTTAAGGTCCTGGTCCCAGGGAATATCTGGATCTCTACACACACACACACACACACACACACACACATATACCCATGTATGCATATACCCACAATGTGTGTGTGTGTGTCAAACTGCTCCTCTCTGCTGGCACACGTAAGAAGACCTCCCCGTTTCCCTGGGATATGAGTCAATTTGATGACCTCCTTTTCCATGCTTGGAAGCTGCTCCACCATGATCTCGTTAGCCTCTGCAGTACCAGGGAAAACATGACAGCAAAGGCAATGTGAGTCCTTGAGAGTGTTTTAGGTCTGAGGACTTATCATGTATTCACCAGAAGAACACAGATCTCTCCCACTGACAACTGACATCATCCTGTCAGCACAGAACTCTGCACAGCTCCTTTGTTAACCCATCTGAAAAAAGAATTCTTAGAAAAATGGCCTTTGGTACCACAACAGCATCCCAGAACACGGCGGTTTTCTTTTCCTCGCCATCCCTGACCCTCTTGTTTTGTTCTGAATGTCCTTGAGAATCCTTCTGATTTTATTAATTGGTTTTCAGTCCTTTCTCCTGAGTGACTTTGGATTAGGGGGCTGGTGGTGTAATTACTGTGACTGCTTTTCACTCAATATTAATAATAATAATAGCAACAATAATAATACAATGTTGTTCTTGAAACCATCTGTGAAGATTCTCCAGCATGTCTAGGAATTTCCACCATCACCAAGGTCAGGTCACAGACCCCTTAGTTGTAGCTCACTTACACCTAACATGAAAAGTCTGGATAGGTGCATAAAAAAATAAAAGGTTGTGTCTGTCAGCCTAGCGAATTTACTGGACTTTTTTTGATAGTAACATTTTGGTTTGTTTATCTTTTGGCAAATATGGTAGAGTTGTCCTTTAGTCTCCAAACACATTTCTCTTATTTTTGATGTCATTTCCAGACAACGGTCCTGGTTTCTCCAACAGCTGTAGATGGATAGAACCCGTGAACCTTCTTGGCTTTAATAAAAGCACAATTCAGAAGCATACCTGAGAATCAGCATGGGCTTCCTGGATAATCTTCTCCAGTAACATCCAAGTGACAATTTGATGCCATTTGAGAATAAAATAAAGATGGAAAAGAAATGATAAGTCTGGGGTGGGGGGTGGAACTATGGTTAGAGAGATACAGAACTGCCTCAATTAAAATAGAGCCAATACCTACAGGTTTCTAGGAGACATGATTCACTGTAGGGTACAGAATGCCTTCAGTTGCTCAAGCTTTAACTTGAACAAGGAGGAGAGTGAGTTTGGAATCTCATCAACCTTCCAAGAGAGCTTCCTTCAAAATTCAGGTCAAATGTGACCAGAGAGGACTGACAGAGGACTAGACAGAAAAAGCCACCAGCCATAAGGTACTTGGTTTTCATAGGCCCTCCTTTACTGCAAAGCTAGAGGCAGCTTCTGTTCAGGGATGATCATGGATGCTGAGAAAAGGACATTTTCTTTATTTTTCTAAAGAAGAATATGTAATAGTTTAATGACCACTCCTCCCCTCCACTGCAGTGTGTGTGTGTGTGTGTGTGTGTGTGTGTGTGTGTGTGTGTGTGTGTGTGTGTGTTTAAAGGGATGAGTGTGATTAGATGTTGAATGTGGGTTTGGCTTTTCCACATGTTAGAAATCCAGACTACAAAGACTTATCCAGACCTGACTTGTGATGTGATTCCTGATGTTTGATAGTCAAGTGATTTGGTGTGGCCTTGAGCTTGTATCTTAGGATTGGGGTGGATTTGTTAATATATGAGAAGATGGGATTGATTCCCAGGGCTCTAGTCCATTCCGACTTGCGTAGAAACTGGGTAGCTTATTGATACTAAACTTCTATTTCTCAGCAAATTCGGTGTCTGGTGTAGTACCACTTTCTTCCAAATGGAGACTTCATTCTCAGTGTGACTGTGTGTAGCAGAAGAGCTATGGATCTCTTCTATAAGTTCACTGATCATATTTTCAAAGTTTACAGACCAGTGCTGACCATCTCTTCAAAGCCTTATCTTTTCATTACATCATGTGGAGGATCAAGTTTCAAAACACACCTTAGGAGACCACAAACACAAGTTCAAAACACCACAATGTTGAAAATTGCCTCATGTCCCTGCCTGCTCAGCTAATGTACCCCATTCCCCAGCCTCCTTACAGATAGGTCACATGACTAAGTCCTAATCAATGATGTTACATCCAGGACTCAGCCATCAGTGTGCCCTGTTCAGCTCATTATAGATGAATCATGTGACTAAGTGCTAGGCAATCCTATTTCTTCCAGGACTCGGCCATCAAAGTCTCCTAGAGTTCTACTCTGTCCTTCTTCACATGCAAAAGACACAGTGATAGATAGATAATAGATATATAGATGCATAGGTACACCCCAAAATAAGGTAAAGACTCTCTCTCTCTCTCTCTCTCTCTCTCTCTCTCTCTCTCTCTCTCTCTCTCTCTCTCTCTCTCTCTGTGTGTGTGTGTGTGTGTGTGTGTGTGTGTGTGTGTGTGTGTGAACCCTTGTGTCAAAATTGTGGAAATAAAGTAATTCCTATTGTGTTAACACATTTAGAATTAGAGTGTTTTCCAGATACCCTAATTGTTGTAACAGTCATCAGAATGTGAGCTATAATGTCCATTCTACATGCATCCTGCAAAGAATGACATCACCGCTTCTCTGCCAATAGCTCGTGTAACCTTGGCCAACAAACCTAGTAAAGAATACTGCTGTGGAGAATTTAGCTTCTGCCTCAAAGCCAAACCTCTAGCACTGTTCCTGATGAGCCTCAAGTTAGTCACTACTTGCCATCCTACACAGGCTCCTTACAGTGTCTGTTGCCTGGGTGCCCAACAGATGCCATCATTCAGTTCTTGAGTATTAGTCAAAGGTCAATGCTTTAATGCATGGTCCCAGACTGTTACCCTACTGAGAGATAGCAGAAACTTCAGGAAGTGGTCCAGTGGAAGGTTAATTAGTGGTAGCATGTCCTTGCAGGAGATTTTGGCCCCTGGTCCCTTCTTCTCATACAATATGATTCCTGAGGAGAATGTCTTGTGTCCCCAGCACCGTACACTGTGCTGGCAGGAGACCAGGAGCACAAAGCAATAATAAATTGAAACTTCCAGAACTGTGAAGCAAAACATACCTCTTATGCATTCCCTTGATAACTTTGGGTATCTTGCATGAAAACTGACTCTTACAGTAAGTGAAAGTGTTTCTCTAGGAGAGCATTATACTAAGAGTAAAGAAAACCAGGGAAATAAATTAGCACAGCACGTTGCAAGTGATATTTATTCAGTAGTGGATTTTTTCATTATTAATTTTTAGTCTATTTTGACTGTAAATGTGAAACACGTGATCTTAATATTTCCAAAGTTGGAGAATTGCATTAAAAAATTAGATTTCAACATTCTATGGAGAAAACTTTTATCTCTTATTAAGAAGAGAACAACTGACTAGAAAATATGGTGACCAGAAAACACAAATACTCCACCATCTTACGACTGTTTCAAAGGAACATATGATGGCACTGTTTCAATAGCACTTGCATATACAAGCACACGTACACACATGCATGCACTCACACATGTGCACAAGTTGTCCTTTGAGCCTTTCAAAGTTCAAAATATGAAAGATACTCATTGTAAAACCTCAAGAGTATCACAATGTTTCTGAGGAGATGTGAACAAAGTAAGAGAATCAACAACAGACCAAAGCAAGGATGGCATCACAATCCAACAGGAGACTAGAGACTAATACAACTCACTCTCTCTTCTAATTTTGTGATGATACTGCTTTAACTTAATAATAACAATGGCCGGGTGGTGGTGGCGCATGCCTTTAGTCCCAGCACTCAGGAGGCAGAGGCAGATGGATCTCTGTGAGTTAGAGGCCAACTTGGTCTACAGAGTTTCAGGAAAGGTGCAAAGCTACACAGAGAAACCCTGTCTCGAAAAAAAAATTTTTTTCAGGAAAATGGAGCTTGTTACAAACATGATTTCTATTGTTTAGAGTAGTGGTTCTCAACCCAAGTCACAACCCCTTTCGAGTTAAAGGACCCTTTGACAGTCAACTAAGAATATAAGAAAACATAGATGTTCACATTACTATTCATAACAGTAGCAAAATTACAGTTATGAAGAAGCAACAAAAATTACTTTATGGTTGAGGGGTCACCACAGCATGAGGGACTGTATTAAAGGGTCGCAGCATTAGGAAGGTTGAGAACCACTACTCTAGAGAGTAATTGATATACCAGTCCCACTCTGTGTATGCTTTCCATTTTTTCTTGAACAAATTCTAAATTTTAATAATAATAAAATGAAAAAAGAGGAGATATATTAAGAAGAGAAGGAGCCAGAAGAAGTCATGTGCTGACAGTTCCATGGACTTACTTTTTCCTCGCTGTATGCCAGCATTAACAAGGATCCTCTCATTCCATTGTCACTAACACGGAAGTGAGGCAGGTGTTGCCCCGACTCCAGCTTCCCATGAGGCATGGGGAGATGTGTCACTGGAGACTGTGGCTAAGGTCCCAAGGATGACAGAACTTTGAGGGCTCCCTCTCCAACCTATAGCACAGCACAGCCGCCATCATTAATCACAACACATTAAATTCTCTAGACTTTCCGAGAATGGACAAGATACTTCACCACAAAAAAATTTGGTGTAGGGGATAAACCAGGCTAATTAGTTGGATTTAATCATTATATAATGTATACATATTTGAAAACATCATGTGGTGCACCATAAATGCATACACATAAAAGCATAAGTATTCATATATACACAGAATTTTAATTTGCTGACAAAAATTTTGAAAGTTTATAAATAAAATTGTATTTCTCAAAATTGGACCAAGTTATGCAAGGAATCATCTGTGTGCATGCAATCTTCATTTTGAAATGTTCCTTTTTATAAAGAATTCTCCAAATAAGTACAGTATCATCTATTGGATTCATGAACGACCTAACTTGTTTTACATTGCAGTATTAACATTTGCGCAGAAGCTTTTAACTAGGAAGCCAATTCGGATAATCTTCCTGAAACTTTCCTTAGACAATTCCCAAAATTAACTTTTGGATCTCACTTAGTGGCTAGACAGTAATGTAACTGGATGTATTGAGTATAGTATCTGATTTTTTTTCATGTAATTACAAATTTTATTTTGTGAACTTTCAATATGCATTGCATTTTCCAGGAATCCCACTGTGTGTTTTAGGAAACACATGTTTAACTTTCCTTGGCTACTTCCTCAATTGCATACTATGTATGGATGCCATATTGCTGACTCAGTACCTTAATTAGTAGCTTAAACTGATACTTCTGTAAGTGTGCATCAACTTGACTTTTTTTTTTTTTTTTTTTTTTTTGGTTTTTTGAGACAGGGTTTCACTGTGTAGCTTTGCGCCTTTACTGGAACTCACTCGGTAGCCCAGGCTGGCCTCAAACTCACAGAGATCCGCCTGGCTCTGCCTCCCGAGTGCTGGGATTAAAGGCGTGCGCCACCAACGCCCGGCGACTTTTAACCAATGTATTGCAAATGTGAGAGATTTGGAAGTCCATTTGCTATCCCTTATGTGTTTGCACGTTTATATGCAGAGCTCCTTGTAAGGAATGTAATTTGACAAATGATTAAATGATTTCCAGCTATATTTTAGCTTCATATTATCTTTCACTTAGGAGGACATCTTCAGTGGAGTTTTTGTGTATGGGTCCAGTCTTAAAAACAAAAAGTAGAAAAGTGATTGAGGAGGATACTGACAACCTCTAGCCTCCATTTACATGCATGCAGATGTACATGTGTACCTACACATGAGCATGTTCATATACACACATACACACACACGCACACACACACACACACACATACACACAAAAAAGTAAACTAAAATCTTGTTTAGGAAATATGGGTTATGTCTTTCTGCTTCTAGAGATCAGCTTTTATAAGTTGTCATTTATGAATATATATAATACACATATATTCATGCAACATCAATTCACAACAAAAAGAAACCATGAACTTGAAAGAGAGCAAAAAGAGGTATATGAGAGAGTGTAGAGGGAGGAAAGGGAAGGGAGGAAGTGATGTAATTATATTATAATCTCGATAATAATAGAAATAACTTTAAAGGAACAAAAGTTATCTTTTCAGGAACTCTGCAAAATAGCCTTATGGATCCAGCCCCATCAGTGTTCTGCATGTTGTATGTAAAAGAATTGAGTTTAGACAGATGGAACAGGGACACAAAATCATAAACAAAATGAGAAATGTAAGTGCCCCACAACTCAGAACTCACAATCTTACATCCAACCTCTTCCCTTACCCCTGCCAACGACACCTCCTTTCTTTCTGGGAGACAGTATCCTTCCAGGAGTCACATGTTAGCTGTCATCAGCTAACATAGCCAGAACCTGGCTTGCATCGATTGTTAATGGTGTTCTTGGCTCTTTCTTAGGGGCTAGAATCTTTGGGGAGTATGAGGGTGGGGATGTCCTGTGATTCTTGGTCATTTTCCCCTACCACACATTCCCTCATCTTACTTCTGTAGGCCAATGAGGCTCTGGGCCACTTGGAACCTTCTACAAATGAGTATGGTGTCCATGTGTGCAGTACAGTCCCTGCTTCTCATATGCATACGCCTTGGCAACCTCTCCTGTTCCCTTCAGGAAGTGAGAAACAGATGTTTCAGGCCAGCTAATCACTGTGCTTCTGTATTTGTGCTGAGGATTCCACACAGTTCTCTCCAGTGGGTTGGAGATAGGCAAGCACACAAAGTGTGCCTAATAAGTGTACCAGCGACCTTTGATAAATGAAGAATCATTTTGTTACTGGGAGCCCTATTTACTTACTTAAAAGTGTGTATAATATGATATATGTGAACCAAGAATTGAGTTTCCACACTGTCTGATGGCTGAGGCAGATCCATGACGCTACATTCCACTGGGACTGCTACACGCATGTCTTGGTGTCTGCCACAAAGATAGTGATTAGGAACCTGTTTGGATCTGAGATGCCCCCCACAGGCCTATGGTTTGAGTGTTTATTCCTCGGTGAATGGAATCATTCTGAAAGGTTATGGACCCTTAAGGAATGGGTCTGGGCTGGCAAAAGTAAGTCACTAGGGGCCGGCAATAGGCCAGCTCCTGATTTCTACTCTTCGTGTGAACAACATCTCCCCCATGCCACCGGCACCGTGAACTGAGCTTCTCCACCAAGCCAATCCCACCATGATAGACTTTAGCCTCTGAAAAAAATGGACACTCCACCTTTCTGTGTTAAGCTGTTTCGGTCGGAAGCTGTGCTCAGGTTGATGCTGAAGTAATCAGTACAGAACCTTAAGGGGCAGTGTGACAGTCCTAATAGCCGGGACCTTTGGGTGGTAACATATTCACCAAGAAGGGAGCCTCCCATGAATGAGGTCATTGCCCTTAGAGGACCAAACCAGGAAACAGTTATCAGTCTTTCTGCCAGGCACAGGACAGCTGCCTGCATGCCTGGGGCAGAGAACTCACCAGATCCCAACCACACCGGCAGCGACCTTGGTCTTCCAGTCTCCAGACCATAGGAGAAAATTCTGTTGTTGAAATTACTCATCTTATGGCGCTTGTTTAGAACAATCCAATTTAATACCACGACACAGTGACATTTTACCTTCTATTGCTTGCTAAGTAGCTGATGTCCACACAGGGAGATACCAGCCGTCTAAGAATATGATGAGCTTGATGTACGCTCCATAATTGACAGGGAAAAAAAACTGTATATCATTTTAGACCATGTGTGCAGTAAAACATTTCTCTTTTCCCGTGGACACTCATTATCAACTATATCCAAAACTTAGAAAGTTAAGTGAACATCAGGTACTGCATGCAAGGAGCTTGTCATATATTCATGACGAACAAGGGTAAAGACTGAACTCATTTCCTGGGATATATTCTCTATGAAAATCATCACTGCTATGCACCAAGCTTCCCGTGTTCCCTCACTCTCAGCCCGGTGAGAGGGTAACCCAACAGATGGAGAAACGGGCACAGATAGTGAAATTCACCCAGCATCCTCGTTGGTGTGCCTACTGAAAGATACATGGTCGGGTTCTGTCTACTTTTTTTGTTTTGTTTTTTTACCTAACCTTCTTTGTCGCAGTTTGATAAAGGAGGGGAGAGTTAGGTGGTTGGAGGGTTAATGGGGAGCTTGGCGGGGAAGACAGCAAAATGTACAGGATCTAAAGTTTGTATTACACAAACTTATTCTAAAGTTGATATTCGTCAGTCTTCTATCTGCGAGAGAGAGAGGGAGATCTGTGAAAAATAAGCACCATTTCCCACACCCTAATGAGGAAAACAACCCACCCACTCTTCCCTGGGGCCTCCGCTCAGCCTTTCTGCTTATTAGGTTTGCTTTTTAACTTATTTTTAAACAAGTTTGCCTGTAGCGTGGCTTCATCACACGAAGACTGCTGAGCACCATGGAAAGTGGTGTCCATTTTTCACCTGACTCGTTATTGGCCGCTCTCTTCCCATCCAGCCCTGACGCTTTGCTCATGTTCTCCTGGCTCGGCTTCTTATTTGCTCTAAAATGAACTAATTGAATTAGCTTGGCACTCCCAGGGCTATGGTGATGCATGCTGAACTTTTCTTTGTGACTTTGGGGTTTGTTGTGGGATTCAGTGACTCAGACTTAACAAAAATCCTCTCTGCCTTTGATGAAGACGGGAAACCCCTCTTTCATTTGTTCTCTAACGTACAGGCTTCTATTTAGCATTTCTACTTTTATCATATATTGTGGCAGAGATTTGAGTATGGCTACCAGTAGTGCTTGAGCCTTGGGTAGGAAGAGGAAAAATGAACGCGACAGAGTGATGTGGGAAAGAAGTGAGCAGGCCCCTAATTGGGCCCCTAGAAGGTAGCCAGAAAATGGGCCTGAAAATCAAGGTTTTGTGAAGCTGGGGCAATCTGAGTTTTAAGTCAGATAGATGGTTTGGGGAGGATGGTTCTTCAAACCAAGAGGAATGAGATATAAACGTATTTAAAAAAGCATGAAGGTTCTGGTCACATGTAGCCCCTGACATGGCAAAAGGTACAGTGGATGAGGGGAAAAAATGTGGAATAAATCAAACAAGTAGACATGAGGAGTGGATGAAGGAGCAGAGTGGGCAGGTGCCTCATCCTGAAGCCTGGTGGGTCTCATCTTAATGCCATGCCCCTGTAAACGCCCATAACCACCTAACTACCCTACAAGCTGCATGTGTGGAGGGATGTAACTGTTGGGGGGGGGTGGACGACAGTCTAAACTATGAGGGGCTTTCAAAGGCATTCTTTCTGCCACTGTTTCGAAGCTATTTCCCTAGGCAACAATGTGCCATTGTGCATTCTCAGATGAGGAGGAAGCCAGCGAGGCAGAGCTTTGGAAATTCTTCACATGCAATTAAACCATTTGCTTTCATGTCATTAATAGGGATAAAATGCAATTTTTTGTTTCTGCGGTGTACAGAAAAATACTCTGTGATAAGCTAGAAGAATTTAAAGACTTTTGGCTGGATGTGCAGACTCATTAAATTTTGGCAAGTTGGGTGTTTACTTGAAAAATTGGTAATCTAAGGAGTCTTAAGAAGATACTATTTGAAAACAAAGTACTCTGTTTGCATATGCGTGCTGACTTGGCTGATTGGCGGCGTGGCATTTGGTGGAGTGGCGTGTGGCCAGTGGACTGGGTCTGTGGGCAGTAGCCTGGGATTAACCACGGACTGGTTGACACATTGGCGTCATCGGCTTCCAGCATTTACATATTTATAGCTTCTACATGAACTTTTAAAAATGCTCATATTTTCACAGAGGGCAAAACTACAAACATCTGGAAGTCCCATTGGAAACTTCTGTAGGGGTTAAACAGGATCTGAACCATGAACTTCCCTTGCGTACACTCCATATCAGTGATGTAAACTCTCCACAAATGGGAGAAATGTCAATGAATGTTGGGAATAATTACAATTTTGATCATGAAATAAAGACTGTGTTTTTCTGAAGACTGGGTGAAGCAAAATATACAACAAAATGATTGTTATACAAGGTTTGGTTCAAAGAAAAACCATGGCTGTTTTTAAGATGGCAGATAGTAGGGATGGAGAATATGGTGGCCAATGGATTCATAAGTTACACTGTAAAGCCCTTAGTGCAACCTGCTTTAAGTAAATGAATGTGAAGTCTAGTACTTTAATGGACTCATAAAAGGTAATTTGTTGGTAAATTAATAGGCAAATTGGAGTAAGAAAAATACCCAAAATAGCTTAATTAGGACTTAGCAAATACGTGTGTGGTTTTCTTAAATGTGGTCTTATTTAAGTAATTTTTTTTTTTTTTTTTTTTTTTTTTTTTTTTTGCTGTTGAGCTTATGACTACTATTGGGTTTTCTCTTACCTTAAAGACGAGGGAGAGAAGAGACCAAGAGTGCTCAAGGTAGTTAGTTAGTGGACACACTTGGGTTCTTTAGAAGGTTTTGATAATAATAGCTCCAACAGAAGTCCCCTAAATGCCAATGACCCATCGGGACAGATCGTTTCTCTCTTCTTGGTCCTATGTGGATGTTCTAGGATTCAGAGTTTTCTGGATAACGTCTCATCCACTTAAGTCTGGATGTCCCTCTTTCTATGTTTGGAAGGAGAAAAGGGCAGACCACTCTTAATGTGACAAGGCTATGAGCTGTCACGTGATCTTAACCACAAGGCAGCCACTTCCCAGAAACCATAGTATACTAGAGAGCCCAACATTTTAATTGTGTAGTTAGGTCTATTAAGAGCTTCTGCATGATGTCCGTTTTTAAGTTATTTTTACTCAGCCCAACTAGAAACAACCACTTTGTTTGCAATATAAGCAACTGAATAATCCTTCTACCATGAAGGACAGAAAATCAGTCATCTATCCGAATAGAAGTTGTTAATATAACATAGTTGTTTATATGTCTTATAAAACATAAAGGATGAATAAATGTAAAAGGAGCAATAGGTAGTTCAAGATATACATACCAAAACAGAACTGCATAAAAGACACAGTGTCTCATGTATTTGTGCATTTATGTAGCATTGCTGTGCATGAAATGGCTACAGACACAAGCCAACTTTTGCATTTGGTGTTACACATCCAAATTCCATTAGCGCAGATGCCTTTGGGTACATGACTTTCCAATATAGCAAACAAGTCTTAATAAAGATTTGAACAAAAGAATGTATAATATTCCCTTAAAATAAACCAGAAATGCATTCAGACACTGTGTATTAAACTCATGAAAACATTATTTTGTTTTGCAAATATCTGCTAAAATAACTATAAGTAGTTTAGGTTCTGAGTCTCCACAAGTTTCAGGCTGGGAAGGGTGGAAGGCGAGCAGGTTTCTAAGGACTAGTGGTTGTCTGAGACTGGAGGCCATCTTGGGCTCAACCTGGTCTTTGTTCATTAAGTTCAAGTCACTATGACAACAGACTTGCACTGCAAAATTGATAGACTCTCCCTCCTCCTCCATCTTCTCTTCATCTCCTTTTCCCCTCTTGAGTCCGTCTGCCCTTGCTGATAGAAGCTGCTCTAGGCTCCTTGTGTGTATTGTATGTTCAGACCCATTATTTGAATCTTCCATTTCTTGAATGAACTGTTTTTTTTTTCTGTTAATGATTCATATTAGAAATCAACTCCTAAGTGTTACTCTGATACTATAAGATTGTGGCCTCCAAAACCTCTAGCTGAGGGTCCGTCCGAGGACGTGTGTGTGTGTGTGTGTGTGTGTGTGTGTGTGTGTGTGTGTGTGTTGTGTTATGGTGTGTATAGTATGGGGGGTATGGAGCATATAGTATGTAGTGTGTGTGGTGTCTGTGGTGTATGTGGTGTGTTGTGTGGGCTGAGTGTTAGTGTATGTGTGGTGTAGGCTGTGCGTGTGGTGTATATGTATGTATGTGTGTGGTGTTGGCTGTGTGAGTCTGGTGGGTGTATGTAGTATCAGCTGTGCATGTTTGGTGTGTATGGTGTGTGTGTGATGCGCGTGTGTGTGTGTGTGTGTGTGTGTGTGTGTCTTGGCTTGCAGGCCTGGTGTGTGTGTGATGTTTGTATAGTGTTGGGTATTGGCTGTGCAGGTCTGGTATGTGGTGTGTGTGGGCTATGTGTATATATGTGCATGTGTGTTGTATATGTGGTATGCATGGTGTGGCTATGTGCATGTGTAAACCTTACTCATGTATATAAATCTTTATTTCTCTACGTAATGGTCTATGTATCTCTGAACACAAGCTCTTGCTGGTGTTGGCCATGCTAGTGTAGTTCAGTATGGGTCAGCTTCATGTTCTGGTTCATCTATAAGCTGTCACTCAGTGAGGAGTTGGTTCCCCCTGTTCCTCAACCCTTTGCTTAAGTCACATGATCACAGCTGAGCTACAAGGCTTCTAGCCAGTTCCCTTTGTTTCTTGCTCATGGGTTCTGCTCATTTCCACAACTTTCTCACCCTCATATTCAAAATACATTACACTGTGTGAGTCTTTCCTAGATTACTCACTCTTCGACAAATACATGTTTCCAGTTGCCACACATTGAGGTTAGTGAAGCAAGTTTTAGTAGTTAGACAGACATGGTGTCATTTTTTTTCTATTACTAGCACTTCTTACAGAGTACTTTCATTATACAAAGTGTATGCCCTGTTCCTTGCCTGTGAAGTCTAAGAAGCCATTGGCATTTTATTGCCCCTGAAGTTTTCTATTTTAGAAATGTATGGAAAGAGAAGTGTCCCTCAATGTAGTCTTTTCAGGTTAGCCTCTGAATTTAGTAACATGCATTGAAGATTCACTTAGGTCTTCTTGGAACACAGTAATTTATTCCTTTATTCTATCTAATATTGTGCTGCATGAACGCAGCTCAGTTGGTAGAGTGGTTGCCTAGGATGTACAAGACCCTAGGGCCTCATAAACTGGGAAACGGTGGTGCAAGTGTGAGACCTCAGCACTTCCGAGGTAGAGGTAAGGGTCCGAGGTTCAAGCTCATCCCCAGCTACTTAGATAGTTGGTGGTTAGCCTAGGCTAGAGACCCTATCTCTAACTAATTCATTGTTTAAGTCATTATCTAATTAAAATAAAAATACAAAATCATCTCATGAATGCATTAAAAAGTGTGCAGAAAATTTTAAAGTTTATAAAGCAATATTCCAAAAATGCTAATGCTAGTAGAGTCTAAATTTGGAAACTATTTGTAAGAAAAAAATAAAAATATTACTCATCATTCAAAGATCATCCTAATAATAAAAAGATTATCAAATAAGTTACTGTATTAGGCTGCGAAAGCTTTCTCCTGAAGAGGAGTACTCCTGATTTTTAAGATATTGTCACTCTTTCTGTGACTCTGAGATGATCAAATAAGTTACTGTATTAGGCTGCGAAAGCTTTCTCCTGAAGAGGAGTATTCCTGATTTTTAAGATATTGTCACTCTTTCTGTGACTCTGAGCCAGTGTTCCCTTCATAGAAAGTGCTGACAAGAAAAAAAAAATGAGAGACAGCAGCAAAAATGACAGAAGAAGCCAGACCTTCTCTTTCCCAGGTCTCTCTCTCTCTCTCTCTCTCTCTCTCTCTCTCTCTCTCTCTCTCTCTCTCTCTCTAGTGTTTGTGTCCATGTTTCCAAATGAAATTTTCTAGCAAAATAAACCATCCCAGCCGACCGCCCTTCTCCATTTGTTCAGAGCCTCTCATGTCATTTACAATATCAGCACCTTTCTATTTAAGACATAGACTTTCTTTTACATTGTCTTTGAGAGGGAGGCAGAAGAATAAGGCTAATGATAAAATGCTTCCAGAGAGGAGAAATCTCTTTAAAACTATTTTAACTTCGCATAAGAAAGGCAATTTTAGCAGAAGACATTTGCCTGGCAACAGTTACCCATGGATTCTGAACGTTAAGAGAGAATTCAGAGAATATCAAGCCCTGGCCATTTCCAACTCACTGATGAGAACTAGTTGGACACATTCACAAGAGCAAAATTGCATCTATAGGGACTGCTAGGAACATTTTCCGATGAGTTGGGGTGTAGCTAGAGTTTTCCTGCCTGGCCCACGGTCAGGGCAAATCTCTCTCACCCACCAGTCCCACAGCCACTCAGACCCAACCAAGTAAACACAGAGACTTATATTGGTTATAAACTGTATGGCCGTGGCAGGCTTCTTGCTAACTGTTCTTACAGCTTAAATTAATCCATTTCCATTAATCTATACCTTGCCAGGTGGCTCGTGGCTTACCGGCATCTTCACATGCTGTTTGTCATCGTGGCGGCTGGCAGTGTCTCTCTGACTCAGCCTTCCACTTCCCAGCTTTATTCTCCTCCTTGTCCTGCCTATACTTCCTGCCTAGCCAATGGCCAATCAGTGTTTTATTTATTGACTAATTAGCAACACACTTGACAAACAGACCATCCCACAGCATTGGGGAAAAGAATGTTCTTTTGTGCCAGACACATCTGAGTTATGAGCCCTTCTCTGATTCTTTTTAACTCTGTAACCTCAGACAAGTGCCTCTGCCTCTGGGCCTCAGTTTTTCTGTTTTTTTTTTTTCATCTTAAAATGAAGACTCTGGCCAGTTTATTGAAAAAATTCAATGCACAGACATCTGACATTCTTATAGATACTAAAATAATATCATTCATACATCTCCAGAGATTGAAATGGGGAGCTGGGATTCATTTCAGTCAGTTTGCTGGATTTCTGTAAACTGATTTTTTTAGGAATTGAATATTGTATTATCTTGAGTGATATGTCTCACTCTGCACATATGTGCCATCTGTTGCTTAATAATTAAGAACTGGAATATTATTGACTTCTAGCAATAAGTTGGTTATTTCTCATGATTCTGCAGGCTAGATAACCATTTTAATACTATTTTTATTGTTTTTGTTTTGTTTGTTTTTGTGGCTTTGTTTATTTGTTTTTGGGGGAAGGCCTTCCTGTATCTCAGGCTGGCCTTGAATTTGCTATGTAGCCATGAATGACCTTGAACTTCTGATTCCCCTTCCTTCACCTCCCAAGTAGTTGGATTGTAGGCATGGACCGTCCAATTATGCATCAATGGGGATTGAACCCAGGGCTACCTGCATGCTAGGCAAGCTCTTTACCAGCTGCACTCCATCCTTAGCCCATCCCCTCACTTAAGGATGTGTCTGCAGTGAGGCAGACACTCAGCTGTGCCAGAATTATCTATAGTGAGTTGAACATGGTGGTTCATACACCTGCAATCACATCACTTAAAAGGCTGAGACCCTCTGATTGCTATAGGTCAAAGGCCAGCCTGAGTTATAGAATGCCTAAAAAAAAAATAATAAAGAGATGCTCACTTAGCCTTTGGTTGTCTCCAGCCGACCTTTAACATTCAGGTTGACTAGACAGAATATGCTCAAGTGAATAAAAAGACATTTCAAGATATAAATGGCACAGACATGAGGAATTCACACAGGGTCATCTTTGCATGTTCTTTCTGGCCTCTGTGGATCACAAGGAAGCCCATCTCAAGAAATGAAGGAGGCCATGCTGTCTCTTTAAGGAAGGAGCTCCAAATATGGTGCTTCTTTTTTCTTTCATTCTATCACATGTTTTAGGCCTTGAGATAATTTATATCTAGTATTTTTTTGAAATGGGCACTATTAGTTATACACATTAGTTTGATATATGGTAACAAATTTAGAAAGAAGTAGTATGTAATAGTTTAATGTAAAGATCCCAGGAGAAATAATTTCTTTCATGAGAATTCTAGCCCTGTCCATTTCCACCTCTAAGCTAATTTTGTAGTCTCAGCTAAATCCTTTGCCTTATGAGTTTCCTAATGCTCTACTATATAGTTAAACACACACACACACACACACACACACACACACACACACACACACACACACTTCTTGTGAAGGCCTCAAGTCTAAGCCTCAGAGGATGGACTCACAGAATCTACAGGACCATGCTCCTCCAGAAGGCACTGCAGAAAAGTCCCTTTACTTTCTTCTATGAGTGTCACATTGTCACCCTCCGCTTTCATTATCTCACACTGTCTCAACTCTAGTCTCCTGTCTCCCTTTCCTAAATACCTTTGGGTTAGATTTAAGCCACCCAGATAATCTAATCTCTTCAATTTAAAACCCTTAATGTTATCACATGTCCAAAACCTCCTTTTGATACTCAAGGTAACATATTCATAGCCTTTAAGAATCAGGATGTGCCGAGCATTATTGCTTTTAATCCCAGTATTCCAGAGGCAGAGGCAAGTGTATCTCTATGAGCTCAAGGCCAGCCTGGTTTACAGAGTGAGTTCTAGGACAGTCAGGGCTACACAGAGAAACCCTGTCTTGAAAAAAAAAAAAAAGAATCAGGATATGAACATCTTTGGGCCAAGGGAATATCATTCTCCATGTATCATGGTGACAAGCCAAACACTAGACCTTTAATTTGCTCCTCTGTTAATGGAAATTCTAACAGCCATATTGCATCTGTGTCATGAGGACCCTCAGGGTTAAATGAGAATGGTATGCACATCAGTGCCTGTCTGAGCAAGTTTTCTGTGAGTAGTGACTTCTGCTTCTCTAGTCATTTTTACAATGTTATGCACCTTCCTGAATGGAGAGAGAACATTCAGACTCAGCCTGCTGGCACTTATGAATTCTGAACAAATCTTTCAGCTTTGAAATTTATGATTTTGATGCATTCTGACTGGTGAACTCACTTATTTGTGGCAAACCCATACAACTATCCAGAAGCGGTGCCTATTAAGAGCGTTGGATGAGATTATTCCTATGTTGAACAGGAGCAAATATGAGGAGTGTATTCAAGCATACTTTATAAAACAAAACAGTTTTAAGAGTATTAAACTATGTCCAAAGGGCTTGCTAGTGGTCACAGTGTTGTGTGTTTTTCCATATGTAGTGGCCCTGCACATGGTTCCAATGTCCTTCATCAGAGTGACTTGTCCATCAAACTCCCCATTACCATTTTATCCTTCAAATGGGAAAAAAAAAATCAGCCTGGTTGGGGATCCTGAGGCCTGAAGTCATTCAAGTCAATCCAGACAGGGAAGTCCTGTTCTTACTCACTCCAGTTTGGCTTTCCTCTGGGAACTTACATTAAATGGCGTTTGGTGCATCTTGGAACTTACAGTCTTGCTTGTCCTGTTTCTAGTGAAGCGTTGATGGGCTTTCTTCCCTTGCCTTTCCCAAACCCATGAGAGGGAGTGTGCCTGCAGAGCAATGGGGATGACAATCTTAAAAGTACAACCCTTTTGCAGCCCATCCTGGAGGCAGCTACAAAAGGCTTTCCCATAAAAGCTCAGAAAACAGTTAGGCAAGTTTCAAAGTTAAACAAGGCTCGCCCGCCGCCGCCGTCAAAGCCAGTTAACTGCATCTTGGAAAGGTGAGTACAAAGGAAGGCTTCACATGTGGGCACCAAGGGTGGGTGGATGGAAACAGATACTCTCCCCAAAGAAGGCAGCCCCAGCCTGGGTGGTCTTCACAGACATTGCTCCTACCAGACCAGGATTTGGGGAGAAATGCTGTTCTTTACAGAATCCTCTGGAGTCGGAAGGGGGAAGAAAGAAAATGAAGAGCAAATACGGAGATGCTGGGAAGTTATCTGGGAAAGATGGTTTCCCAAGAGAAGACGTCACTCATTCATTATTTGCTTGCACAACACTTTGGAGACTAATGTGACAATAATTTGGGGAAAAAGCAGCAGATGGTTAAAACAAGTATTTTCTCAACTTCTACAGTGAGGTTGAACTAAGTATTGTCCCCATTTTCCAGATGAGGAAGGTAGATGAATATCCGGGAGGATAAGTAAACAAAGCAACACATCAAAGCTAGTTTGCAGCAGTAGTAGGAACAGAAGCAAGGGTTTTTTTCCCAGATAAAGCACAATTCCAAAAACATGAGATATATTAATCTCTAAGATATTCATGTGCCTTTCTAACCTTTGTGATATCTGAAGGCTCCATTTAGAGGAATAAGCCAAGGGTATTTAACCAATGGTATCATTACCAATGTGTGAGTAGAGCTAAAAGAAGCCTTGGGCATAACCTCAGTGTCTGTCTAGCTCTGCAGCCTGAAAATATCTAGAGCCATTTACTAGGCCTGTAGGAGGTGAAGGTGTGAGACACTGGGGTGTTGAAGTTAGGAGAGAAAGGATGTCTGGGAAGTTAAATTAATGCAACAGATAGAGTGATTCTGCAGCCATTGGTCCTAGGAGTGCTGGGGAAGTGTTGGTCCAGCCTCCTATCTTCTCCACCGTCTTGGGCTCCCATCCACTGAGCCCAGAAGTCAGAGAATTTGGTGCTGCTGAGGATGCTGATTCCCTGGAGCATGCATATAAGAAGGAGCTGTTCTTCAAGGAGGCAAGGGAGAATTCTCAACTCACATAATGACTGCTGAATATTTCAGCAGCCCAAGCTAAGCAGGAGTCGAAGTCCATTTTGCTGACTCTTAACATCCGTCATAGTTAAGCCGTCATGTGAGCACAGCACTGAACTTGAATTGGTGACATCTTGTTTGAATGAGCCTTTGTCCAGGGTGTGTGAAGACTGTTTTGACAAGTGATAAGCTAATAGTGGATAATGCTGAGCAAGAATTCTGGAAGTAGCTTGGAGAACATCTCAGAGGTATGATAGTAATTACTTTAGAACTGGGAAGACATGGCTATTTTCCTTCCTGTGGAAGGTAACAAGATTGGAAGTCAAAACAGAATGTGTCCCAAATGTGTCCAGAGGACTTTTCATGTGGGTCTTACTGCTGGAGGGCAAAAGGACAGTTCTCCAAAATATGATTTGACAATTGGTGTCTGCGCATTAAGATCTGCACAGAAAAATCTAGAAAGAAAACATCTCCAAGGCAGAAACAGGGGCTGGCGGGACAGCTCAGTAGTGAAGAACCATTACTGCTTTTGCCACAAAAAAATGAGTTTGGTCACAGTACCTACATCAGGTAGTGCCAAACTGCCTATAACTCTAGTTGCAGAGGATTCAACACCCTCTGCCCTCTATGGCACCTACATTCATGTGGGGGTTTGAATGGAAGTGGCACCATAGGCCCATAGGAATGGTACCATTAAGAAGTGTTGTTAGAGTAGGTGTGGCCTTGTGGAAAGATGTGTGTCACTGTGAGTGGGCTTTGAGGTTTCAGGTGCTCAAGGCCCAGTGGTTCATTCTTCCTGCTGCCTGGGGATCCAGATGTAGAACTCTCAGCTACCTCTCCAACGCCATTACTACCCATGTGCCGCCATGCTTCCTGCCATGGTGATAATGGACTAAACTTCTGAACCTGTAAGCCAGCCCCAATTAAATGCTGCCCTTCATAAGAGTTGCTATGGCCGTGGTGTCTCTTCCCAGCAGTAGAAACGCTAAGACAATACACTTGATGTACATAAGTATATGCACGTGCACACAGATTAATGTAACTAAATCTACTTTAAAAAGGAAGAAAAAGTACCAAGAAAGACTAGTTAGGGAATTCCATGGAGACTTAGTGAGGAGCAGTGGTTCATAATCAGTTCCAGGGATCGGGGCTGCAATAGAAATACATTGTTTCATTGGAAGTTGCAGAATGTATCTGAGTTTCCCAGGCCATCCTTCAACACTGAGATTATTTGGCCCTCTGCATGTGAACCTTTTTGAATACAC
Source organism: Peromyscus eremicus (assembly GCF_949786415.1). NCBI lineage: Eukaryota > Metazoa > Chordata > Mammalia > Rodentia > Cricetidae > Peromyscus > Peromyscus eremicus. The sequence goes on along the minus strand of NW_026734656.1, from coordinate 219,107 downwards.
AAATGCTTTACACCATAGAACCTACTATGGATTCTGCCGTATTTATTTAAATTTCTCCAGGCTGCTACAAAAGAACCCTCAGTTACCTTTATCCTCTACATTCTAACCTGAGGAACTATTCTCTATTGCAAACCTGCTCAGACCAGGATCCAGCTAATGACAGACAGGTCCTGTCTATACCCCAAGCATACTGCTGTGAGAACAAGATTCTTCACCCATCCATTGTCTCTTTTCATCAGTAAACTCTTGAGTGGGTACTTTCAGAGTCTGAAAACTAACCCGATAGTGCCCCTCAATCCAAATGGGAAATTGTAAGGACTTTTTTGTATGAAATACTTTTCCTGTGTTATTGATTACCTCTTCATGTATGGGAATGCAGCTGGGGTATGTTTGGGATCTTCAGTTATCTCCTTAAGATTCTTTGTAAATTCCTTGCATCTATTTTTTCCTTCAATTTATTTCTGTTGCAATGGGAAACTCATATTATTCTATTTCAGGGGAAGCTGAGGAGGTCTAGTAGGGATAATCTTTGGACATTAATATTGTAGAACTATAGAGATTATAAAATAGACAAAAATACAAATGCATTTTATAATGTACAAATGCACTTCTGGGCATTTTCATACAAGGAAATACTGTACTTTGAGCATATTCCTTGGGTAGACCAGTGTCCTCCTCTTTCTCCCCACCCCTTCCCCTTCCTGTTAGTCCCCTTTCTTCTAAACAATTTGGTTTACATATAGTCAACAAGAAAGTCGGCACATGATAATTGCATATTTTAATGACACATGGATTAATGTCTTAACATGATTTATGTAACAATTTTCAGCAATAGGCATAGAAATTTTGAAAAATGGAACTTTTTGAAAGTAACAGCCTAGATTCTGGTTATATAACAACAATACCAGACTGTCTGGTGATTTCCAGAAAATGCATTTGTCCAGGTATTTTCTCTATGATGGTAACTTGTAAGCGTAGTGAATATCCATTTACAGTAATACATAGCCAGATTATTTAAATTTATTTGAAGTTCAGGCCACATTATTAATCAATCAGTACAGCTAAGCATCTAAAGTGACATGAACTGTAGCCTATGGATCTAGTCATGGAGTGATGGGTGGTCAGTCACTTGATAAGGGTCTAAAAGGAGACAGGCACAGTAGCAGTTAAAGCTGTGGCTGGCAACATGCATCAGATTTTTGTTCTCTGCAAATGCATGCCATCAAGGGGGAGTAGTTGAGTGCAGGTGTGGCTGTCTCTGGAAGTGATGAGCTCCCATCACAGGAGACAAGAAAACAATATTGAGACGCATCTTTTCCACACTTACACCATTTTAGTTCTGTAGATGAGAATTGAGATGGGTGGGGGAAAAAATTACCAGTCACTGCTCTAGTGCTCTTCCTTGCTGTCTTCCAGTTATATAACAAAACTCTGGCATTTTAGCAAGCACAGGCCTTTTCAAAAAAAAAAAAAAAAAGATCTCTGAGAACAGAGGAACCCAATTCAACTGTAAGCAGAGTGGGAAGGAAGCAGACAGAGTGATCTCATTGTTGTGTTTCTAGGAAAGATGACTCATGCAGCCCAGTCGACTCAGATTCAGGGTAGCTGGGGGGAAGCTGGACAACCAGGATGCTGTCTTCTTCTTTAATAGGGACCAGAGTCTCAAGTTTCTCTTAAAACAGAGGGAAGGAAGGCACTTAGACACTGGCCCAAATCAAGACAACATCGCTAGAATGGTCTGGAAAAATATAAATAAATCTGCTTCAACTTGAGATTAATTGAATTGAGTGTGGAGGGCAGGATAGGAAGGAAGGGTTGGTATAAACCATCCGACATGCCAGGCTCGCCTATTTCTAACTCCAGCCAGCAAGCATCCCATTTCACCACGTTCCCTCTGATTTCCTCCTGAGGACAAAGGACCAGTTCAGAGGAGTGCAGGGTGAGAAAGGACAGGGAGCAGGGAGCAGGGAGCTGGCAGAGGCATCTGCAGCTGCATCAGCCACCCCACCCCCCCCATGAGGAGGGGTCTGAAGCAGAAGTTCCTGCCTCTGTCTCTAGGACAAACTTTTTGTCTGTCACTGGTGGAGTGTGGCAGCCACAGCTTGGAAAGCCTTTCCTTCTGAGTAGCTCCAAACTTTACACTGTGGTTTTCTGACCCTATAACCCAGCATTTACTGAACAGTCTAGAGTGAAACAGGTGCCGTGAAGCAGCTTTCTAGATGTGAAATTGCCATGCTGCCTAAGTGCCATCCAACTGCCGCATATTGAGAGGCTGGTTCTGCGCGTAATGGTAGCTTGACCTACTCTAGAAAGTTGGGTCACTGAGGAGAAAAGGAGAAAGAGGTCACAGTGACCTTTTGTAGAGAGTGGCGAAATGGAAAAAGTACATTTTTTTTTTCTTGATAGTCCATTTCATCAAATTCTTTATAACACAAAAACAGCTTGCAAGCCTATTGTGGATTTTGTTTGCTGTAACAGCAGGCTGGTGGTGAGGGCCTAAAATTAGAGCTGAAATTCTAACAGTATCCAAACACAGCATCTCTATAGCTTTGCTTTGAAGTTTTCCCAGCTATTAAATACATTAATGAAATCTTAGGAATTTAAAATATTCTCTTGAAAATTTCATATATATAAGCAATGAAATATGATCATATCTAGCCTCTATTTCTCCCTCTAAATGGCAACCTATAAACTTCATGTCATATGTGTGTGTGTGTGTATGTGTGCAAGTGTGTGTGTATGTATGTATATATACCAATAAAATTAGTGCTGCCTATGGGTGCAAGGAAGGGCACTTGGGTGATTTTTTTTTAAAATACTTATTTGTATTATTTTTATTTATGTATACATGTTTGACTGTGTAAGTGTATGACGTATGTGTGCAGCTACCCACAAAGGCCAGAAAAGAGTGTCAGATCCCCTGAGCTGGAGTTGTAAGTGATTATGAGCCACCCACCATGGCTCCTAGGAAATAAATTCAGGTCCTTGGGAAGAACAATGTGTGTTCTTAACCACTGAGCCACCTCTCCAGCCCCATCTTAGGGTTCTTTGAAAGGATTTCACCGTAAGTAATTTTTCCCTTCCTTCTCTTTCTTTTGCTGTTGTTTTGCAAGAGGGAATCCAGTCTAGGGCCTTTCCTATCGGAATTCTGGCAAGTCATGGGTCTTGTACATGCTAAGTAGGCACTGGACCACAGAGCTCCCTTCTCAGTTCAGCTTTCCCCCTTCTTAAGCTAGGAACCTCAAACACAGCTGGGACAATGACTTTTTCAAGGTCCCAGAGGTAAATAAGGTAGAAAGTCGAAGTACGACAGTACTGTATGCACGGAACCTTAATTACATAGCATGTCATGTGACAATTGTTTTGAATAGGTTCCCAGTACCCACATAGTATGGCTCACAACCTCCTGTAACTCAAGTTCCAAAGTGTCAGATTTCCAAAGAATTAGATACTCTCTGCTGGCTTCTGGTTAGCCCCTGTACTCACTTGTACATACTTACCTTTGGACAGGGACTTATACATAATTAAAAGATAAAATAAATCTTTAAAAATACACTTACATAGCTATGAAACTATAAAGCAGTTCCATTAAAGTATATTTTTATAAATCCTTTTCAGTTCACAGGGATGCATAACCAATTTGATTCTTTTTAAAAGAATATGTTTATGTCTAGTTTAAGGCTAGCTTTAATCTAACAGTTTAGCGAGGCAGCAGCAATTCCGGAAGGACAAGGCCCACCAGAGCCATACTTGCCATGCTCTGGCCTGCTAGAGTCCCTTCAACCCCACTGTTGTCTTCTAAAGATAACTCTGGAGTCCCTGATTCCTGAGTCCCCTGACCAGTAACTACAGTGGAAATTTGAATGCTCTGGGCTTTCTTAATTGCTATAAGAGTTTTGGTGTCTTCCCAAATTGCTTTTGGTGACTCTTTCATCTTCTTCTTGTCATCCTTTTATTTTAAGGAATATGGGTCGCGTTTGAGACAAGATCTTACCTATATAACACCGTCTAACCTTAAACTCATAATTCTCCAGCCTCTGCCCCCCACATGCCCTTTGAGCACATCCCTTTACTGTTGTGTATACAGTTTTCCTAGGTGATTTAAAGAAGGTAAACATGTCATTAGTCACTCAGTCCATGTCTTGGGGTGGTCAAGTGCCCTATCTCTTCCAATACAAAGAACCCAAGACTTGACCATTTAAACAATAAAAGGGTAATTTTCTTACATTGTGGGAATCCAAGATCAAGGTGTCATAAAGTTATTTGATTTGAAGTTGTGTTTTTTTGTTTTTGTTTTATTTTTGTTGTTGTTGTTCACTTTGTATGTTTTCTGTTGCTGTTGTTGCTTTGTCCTTATCTGGTGCCACTTCTCATTTTGGCTTTCCATGGTGTTTCTTCTGCAGTGTGTCTGTGGTGTGACTTAACTACCGCTATGAGAAAACCAGACAAGCTAGGTAAATGCCACCCATCTGACCCCACTGTGTTTAATAATCTCTTGGAAGGCGACGTTTCAAAATACAGTCATATTCTGGGGAATTAGAGATAACAATTTGGGAATATCAGGATTTTAGGGACCATAATAGTATGGTAGTTTTATGTAATTGGCCCCCATAAACTCATAGGGAGTGGCACTATTAGGAGGTGTGGCTTTGTTGGAGTAGGCGTGGCCTTGTTGGAGGAAGTGTGTCACTGTGGAGGTAGGCTTTGAGGTCTCATATATGCTCAAGATACTACCCAGTGAGTAAGTGGACTTCCTGTTGTCTGCAGGATGTAGGAATCTCAGATACTTTTCCAGCACTATGTCTGCCTGCCTGCTGCCATGTCCCTCCATGATGATAATGGACTAAATCTCAGAACTATAAGCGAGCCACCACAATTAAATACTGTCCTTTATGAGAGTTGCCATGGTCATGGTGTCTTTTCACAGCAATAGAAACCCTGAGACAGTTAGGGAGGAACACAATTCAACCCATGCTGAATTCAACCCATGATGAAGTACTTCATCATGGCGTGAAATTTTTTTCTCCATTGTACAGAATTGCTTTATGATTCTCATCCTCAAATGTCCTCCACAGTTAGTGGTTTTTTGTTTTTGTTTTTGTTTTTTTTGTTTGTTTGTTTTTTTAGAAACAGGGCATTTCTTGCTTTAAGAGAAAAAAAATCCACTTCTTTGGAAAATCTAGAACTTACTTTAAAAATACAACCAAGGAACATACTTAATGAAGAAAAGAACTGTCTGAACGTATGTTCCACAGTGCTGTAATATTTTGGGAGGTTAACATAAGGACAGCATCCCACCCTCCTGGTGCAGCTTGCTGGTCCCAGGAGCAATATGGACAGCAGTCTTGAATAAAGAACTGCGGCTGTTTTTAGCCAATGGGAATCCCCTTGGGTGCTGGCCTTTATTTGTCTCCCTCACAGGCGAGCATGGAGCAGTCTCTTGGGTCCTTTCAGCTGAGTGCATTTAAAGATATAGACTGGTTAAGACCTTGTGAGCAATGGAGAATTACTGCAGCAAACAAAGGAAAGACCGAAAACCTCAGGCAAAGAGTCTAAGGAAGGATAAAAGATGGGATTAAAAACATGGAAACAGTTTTGCATTTAATAGAGAGCTGTCTGGGTCAGTTGAGGATGGGAGAACAGCGCCACAAACTGTGTGGTTTATGTAATCTGAGAGTATTTTTTTCAGGGGGACTGTAGCTGGGAGGTGAAAGGTGCAGGCAGAGGCAATGTGCAGGCAGAGTATCCTTTTCAATAGCCATGGCCCCAGTTGGTGAGGTCTGTGAAGGCTGTGACTCCATTCCTGAAGGTTCCCCTCTCACAACCCATGCTCCTGAAGAGTCTTGTCAGACCCTCACATTGGAAGGTAGGACTAAACACAGCATTCCACCCCAAGGTAGGAATAATAAGGACCAGGGGGATGCTCAAGTCTAGACACATGCTCAGAAAAGACTTGAGAAAATGCTCAGATGTCATATTTGATTGACATTGGGGCACTGTCAAAACAGGAAGACGAGGCTAAGATGGAGTTATAAACAGACTGGATAACCATGGGAGACACTCCCTAAGCTGTGGAAACCCAAGCCCCTTCCTCCTCCAAGGGAATGCTTGTAGGCTGTCGTTGCCATTTTGTTCACGGTTGCTTCTTTTAAGCATTTGTGGTAAGCCCTGTTCTCTGGGATGCAGCTATCCGAGTCTCTGTGGTGTTAGCTTTCACGGGGCCAAGAAGCAATTTCATAGAGATTTTGGAATGTGGGGCTTAGAAAAAGAGAGAAGAAGGGGAGGGGAGGGGAGAGATGAGGTGAAGAGGAGAGGAGAAAGGAGGCAGGAGAGGAGACTCGAGAAAAGTTGTGGTCATGGTGGTACAACTGTCCTCCGTGTGTCTCCCCCCCGCAGCCTTGGTGCCGCCCTGGCTGTGTTCCATACAGAGCATCCTCCCGCTTTGAAGGGCAGCTCCCACTTCCTGCTCATCAGCAATTGAGAGCACTCCCTCACCGAAATTCACCGCCACCTCTGCATCACTTCCCACCGTGTGTAACTACTTATTTCCGTTTCCTTTAATTTAAAAAAGATAAGCCATCATGAATTCTTTCTTTCTCTACTCTATTTCCCTGACATGCTTAGCCAATATTTATCTAGACAGCATCCTGGGATGTGTGATGGCGGTGATGGCAGTGGATGAGGGTGGAGGGATGAGGAAGTGGTCCAGGCGTGGTGACGGTGGTGAACGGGTGAATGGTGGTGAGCGCAATAATATAAGGAGGCATCCTACATTTGTGCCATTCCTTTAAGTACATAAACTATTTTAAAAAAGAAAAAAGAAAGGTTTTTAGGTGAATTGTCTTCTTCCCAGGAAATTGGAAGCTCTTGAAAAGATAAAAATTGTAATTATGTCTTGGCTGAAGTTGGAAGTCAAGGATAGCATCAGAACAAAAGGTCCCTGATTGGGTCAGGATGACATTTAGCCCTTCCATTTGAAATTCAATCATCCACTCCAGTGCTAATGATCAAGCATCGTGTCTTCCTAATGAGGAAGACTTGATTTTTATCCTCTAGCTGGAGCATTTACCAGTTAGCTGACCTAGAAAACTCATTTAGTCATTGAGTTTCAGTTCCAGAATTATAAAATAAGGGCTACAAAACTACACTCCATAGTTTTATTATGGTGAAAGACAAATGATAGAAATGATTGTACAGTTGTATGAGAAACAGAAGGAGTAACAGTAGCATGTGGAGTTGTGGCTAAATTAAAGTTTGTTAACTAACTTATTTCTTTTCTGACCTCCATAATTTATCAATCAGTCACAGTTAATGTTGCTGGCAATCAATAATGAGTGTAGAGATAGGCACAGAATTGACCACCATCAAGGGAAGGGAAGAAACACTATGGGAATAATGGTATTCCTTGATAGTTTAACCTGAGCTCACGGATCATCAGTCTGCCTGAAGTCTCCATAGAAAGTCTGACCTCCAGGTAAAAGCAAAGGATGCATGTTTATAGGGCAGCAGCAAGAAGTCAGCCAGAGGAGTTTAGCATGGCTGGAGGCCACCTAAGGGCTGGTGGCAGAGTATAGTGGAGTTCTCGGATACATAGGGCTTCTCACCTACCTGCTGCCTGCTCTCCACTCTGGGCATCGGGCACTGATGGAAGAGATGAGGGGCTATTTTAAGAACCATGCTTCTCATGGTATAGACCTGGAAGAAGAGCTGTCACTCTGAGAAAGGTAAAAACCCTTCACCCAGAGTCTTGAACCCATCTCCTCTGCAGAGCAGAAACTTTCCAGTGGGAGGAAGTACCACAAATACTGCTGCTCTGAAGCACTGGGGAAATCTGTTGCAGCTAGTGGAAGGGAACGGACACAGCAGAAGGACAATCCTGAGCACATGTAAAGATGGAATATTGCTACAGGGACAGGGGTGACACCCCAGCTTGCAGACACTCTCCCAGAAGAGCAAAGAGAGAATACTGAAAGCTGAAGATGAAGTGTATCTTGAGAAAAAAGAAAGAAAGAAAAATAAACAAAAAACAGCATAAAATTGGTCTCTGTTCTAAAACCCCAAACCCAGGGTATTATAGTAAACATGAAGCCTGTGGGACACTCATGCGAAATTGAAACTTTAAAATTAACCCAAGTCTGAGTCTTGCTTATGTTCAATTACGTGGATGCAGGGAAGGCGTGGCTGAAGCTAAGAAAGCCAATTTTAAGACCAGAAAAAAATTCACTCCACTTTCTTCAATTCAGTATTTCTGGCTCTCGGAGGAGAAAAAAAATGCATGCCATGCAATAAAAGGAAGAGAAAATAAAACAACAGTGAGGCAGACAGCAAACAATAGAACAGGATACGAGGGGCTTTGCAGCCCTTAGACAGGGCATGAAATAGTAAGACTGATTAATGTATTACCAGCAGCTACAGTGGAAATGGTAAACCCTGTAAAAATTAGATGGGTGATTTTAACAGAAAGAGAGGATGCATAAGAGAAGAGTGAAATCAAAATTGTATAAGGAACTTCAAGTTAGAACCATAAAAATGCCTCAAACTGAATCCCAAGGGGAGATTTTAGAAATAGGAGTATGAAGAAGGAAGAGGGTGGAATGGGGAAGATTGAACAGCCAAATCCCAAGGGACAATTTCAAATGACCTAAAATACAAGTAGCTTCAATTCCAAAGGGCAGCAAAAGAGAAAATTCTAGGAGAAATAACAGTGAAAAAAGGTCTGAATTTTAAAAAAAAAAAAAAAAAAAACAGTGACAATATCAACAAGGTAGACAGTGAGGAAGAAAACACTCCTCCTGTGGCAAACATGCACACACACAGCTTACACACATATGTATACAGAAGCATGGTTTTAGGTTTTTTATTTTTTTTTTGAAAAATCAAAAATTAATTAATTAGAACTGTAGTTGAATATAAGATATCTTAAAACATGTTTTAGTGAAGCTCTTTAATTAAAATGTTAAGAATTAATAGTAAATATGTTTTATTTGAACAGTGTATATGTGAACGGAAGTGTTAGACTAAAAATAGCACACTACATGCAAAATACCATGACATTCTCTTAGCAGTAGAAGAAACCGACACACAGCTCTCACATTCAAGAAAATATAACGGATCTTTCTGTGATGTGGTTTAATTATGAGTGTGGTCACTTGTACTTTTCAGGTGGTGAATTTGAAGTCTAGTCAACATTCCTTAGGCTACAAGAGCCCAACTGTGATTCCAGAACAGAATTTTCATTCTCTCTCTCTCTCTCTCTCTCTCTCTCTCTCTCTCTCTCTCTCTCTCTCTCTCTCTCTCTCCCTCTCTCTCTCTCCCTCTCCCCCTCTCTCTCTGTCTCCTCTCTCCCTTTCTTTCTTTCTTTCTTTCTTTCTTTCTTTCTTTCTTTTCTTTCTTTCTTTCTTCTTTCTTTCTTTCCTTTTCTTTCTTTCTCTCTTCTTTCTTTCTTTCTTTCCTCCTTCCTTTCTTCCTCCTACTTTCTCCCTCTGCCTTTCATCCTTTCCCTCCCCTCTCCCTTTCTTACCCCCTCGAGTTTATAGTCTTAAATTCTGCATTTTCCTGGAGAAATGAGGAAGGCTGTCTTGGTGGTGGTGGTGCTGGTGGTGGTGGTGGTCCTTTATTTCATGATAAATCCACAGTTTGTACATACTGTATGCCTGTGTAGAGCAACAGAAGGCTCTGTACCAAGAAGCTGGAGTTATTCTTCAGGTTGGAGTCTGGTAGAAACCACAAAGGTGATGGAATAAAGGATAACCAGACAGATGGAGTCTCTGGCCTAAATTGATCATTTCTGGTTTTTTGAAGTTCATGGGTATAAAGTAGGAAAGGAAATCACTGATGATATTTAAACACAGAAAACATTTCTATTGGCACAGTTAAGAAAGTTAGAGTTTCTTTCTGGGAAGCCGATCCCTTTGCCTGAAAACAGAAAAACCATCAGGTCAACTCTCCAGCCACAGGTGGGACTGTGTCATGTAAAGGAAATAACAAGATTCTCTCCAAGAACCAAAAATGCAAGACGTTCTCAGGAGCCAAAACGAAAATATTTCCCAGGTGCTGGAGAGATGGCTCAGTGGTTAAGAACGCTGGCTGCTCTTCCAGGGGACCTGGGTTTGAGTCCCAGCACTCATAGAGCAGCTGACACCAATCTGTAACTTCAGTCATGGAGGATGTGAAACCTTTTTCTGACCTCGGTAGGCACCAGGCATCCATATGATGCATGGACACGCATGAATCCAAAGCACTCAAACAAGTAAAATAATAACTTTGTAAAGAGAGGATAGCTGGATCTCACATCTTGATAAAGTAGAGGTAATTGAGATTTTTTTAATATATTTTTTTTCCAGGCAGAAGGATAAGTTGGCCTTTATCAAATGAAATGGAAGGAATTATATCTCGGAGAAATGATGTTCCTTAGAAGGGAATGAAGGGCAGTGGAGGCGTAAGGGCAGCTATTTCCACTGCCCACTGGGAAGAGACAAGTGCTCTCTGTGTTCAGGGTGAGCCAGAGTGTGGCAGATTTTATGAACCATGGCCCAGGAAGGGCTCAGGCTGAAAATCTGGGGAGAGTTTGCAAAAGCCTGTAAAGGTCCACTCTTAATCTTTCTCTGCCTTCACAGAAAAGGCTGCTGTGATGATAATTTTGACTGTTAATCTGATTGGCTCTAGAATCTATACCTTACCATGGTGTCTTTGAGGATATTACCAGAAAGGCCTGACAGACAGGGAGCCCCTCCCCAAGAAAGCGAGGCACATTTCAGAGTCTAGACGTAAAGATGTCCCCAGTAAGAGCCATGCGGCTGCCTTGCCTGGGCTTTGCTCTTGCTGGTGAGCACACCCATGCTGCTACATTTGCATTCTTTGCTACCATTGGAAGAACCCCGATACTTTAGCCTTCCCATATGTACTGAAGACCAGCACCCCTCCAGGAATCCTCCAGGCCTTCAACACGTGACTGGGACTGCTGAGGCATCCGGCCTCATGAACTGAGCAGCTACTGGGTTCTACATTCTCAGGGTGCAGCTGGCCTCTGATAGACTACCGAGTCCCTAACATTTCAGTCTTCCTATAAATCTCTTAAATATATATTCATGCTATTGATTCTGAAACTCTGGAGAAGCTTAAGGCACCTTATGCCTTTGAGTCTCTTACCAGAGAGATTAGTATCGGTTCTCCTGTGATTTCTAAGTAACTGTTTGCAGCAAGAGGGCTTCCAATCTTAATGTGTTTAATTTCTTTTGCATGTAAACTTCTTAGTAAATTCTTTGTATTCCTTCACCTTGACTCACTCCCGAGGCTCTGTTTTCTGGAAATGAAAGGATCGTTTTTGGCGGATGGGCTTAACATTTATTCTTCTGATTTAACCATCTTTACTGGCTGTGTCAGTTGGAAATAATGGCAAAGTTTTAAGCAGTTTTGTGAAGAGTGGACAGGACAACTGGGGACACAGAGTGGGAGATAATATCAAAATTCCACGGCAGGTTTTTTGTTTGAGAAACAGAATGGTTTTCCTGAACAAGATAAGGGGGAAAATGTCCAGAATAATCACTCTAGAAGGGAGTAAGTGAAGCATCAGAAAATCAGCTGACAGGGCTGGGTGGCGGTGGCACAAGCTTTTAATCCCAGCACTCGGGAGGCAGAGGCAGGTGGATCTCTGTGAGTTCAAGGCCAGCCTGGTCTACAGAGCAAGATCTAGGACAGGCACCAAAGCTACACAGAGAAACCCTGTCTCAAAAAACCAATAAAATAAAATTTAAAAAAATAATAAAAAAAAAACCCAGCTGACGGTCCTGAATAAACTGAAAGTATTCAAAATGTGGTTTGATGAGAAGTGAGCAAATTGTTCTCAATTTTTTCAAATAAAATTGAAAACATTTCCATGGCTACCGGTAAGAAAGGGTTTCATAAACAAGGGCTGAAAAGCATTTACTGTAGGGAAAGGGAAATTTAATTAATTGGTTTAGCAAAAGAATTCTGTTTATTTAGAGATCTCATTAAGAGAACCAAATGTCAAACCACAAATTAGAAATAATCCATGCTTTATCTCCGTCTGACTTACTCCTGCATACTTTATGTTCTTTTGTACTGTAAATACCAATTTTTCCTTAACTGATTGTTGCTCATGGAATTAGCTGCATGTGGGTGATTTGTATCAAGCAACTGTGCTAAAAACTTGTATTGATCCTTATGATTGATCATTGGGATCATTGTTGAAGTTCTTATGCATACAACGGTGTCATTTAAAGCTTCCCTTAATCCTTAAGAAAACATTTTTGTGTTGGCTGTTTTCTTGCTTCTCTCTAAGAGCCATTGACCTCCAGAATGAAGTAAAATCCAAAAGCGCACTTACCATCTGTTAGTGGCTCACCGTCAAGCATGGTTGGGGAAGGGCCTCCTCTGCGAAGTGCTCTCAAGGTTAAGGTCCTTCGAGGCTGTCCCCAGTTCAAGCCACTAGATTAAACATAGAAGCCAGGCAGTGGTGGCATATACCTTTAATCCTAGCACTTGGGAGGCAGAGATCCATCTGGATCTCTGTGAGTTCAAAGCCACACTGGACTACATGAGATTGACTCAGTCTAGGAGAGAAACAGAGCCAGGCAGTGGTGGCACACACCTTCAATCCCAGCACTTGCGATCTCATGCCTTTCCTTGGGAAGCACACAGGCCTTTATTCCCAGCACTGGGGTGGGGGAGTGATATCACTGGGTGGAGAAAGTATATAAGGTGTAAGAAGGCAGGAACTATAAAGCCTTATTTAGTTAGAAGGGCTTTCAGCTAGAGGGCTTTTCAGGCTGAGGAATCCTAGTGGTAAGAGGTGGCTTGTTCCTTTGTCTCTCTGATCTTTCAGCATTTACCGCAATACCTGCTACTGGGTTTTTTATTTTAAAACCATTTAACATTCAAGTTACACTACTGTGGGCTTGATACAGTATTCTTCACTTTTCTCTACAGCTTTTAGTAGCTTTTGAGAGGAGAGTAGGTGTTTGCTACTCTGTCTTTGGGCAGATGACAAAACTCGGGTTTCTGCCTTTGTTTCCACTTCCTATCTCCAGAATTTAACTGAGGACAGAATAGCTACCATATTGTCCTCTTTGCAGCCAGATGTGGTCATGTGATCACAGTCTAAGGAACAGGATATAAGTAGAAGAGGAATATGAAAACAGGCAATGCCCAAAGTGAGCTACCAACAATGTGGTGTAGTAAATGTTTGCCAACAATACTATTACAACATCATCCACATTTGGGGACAAAGATCATCTCCACAGTAATCGGAAATGGTCTCAGATTTGAGTGACCATGAGTCAGCTCAAATCCATATAAAAAGTCAATGAAAATTGAGGTTTACATAAATGTTAACAAGTCAGGGTGTGGTGTCTCCCTTCTCTTTGTGTTTCTTCTTATTCTCTTGCATCACACTTGAGCAAGTCTTCGCGTGTCAGGAATTTGTGAACATTTCCTTCTTACAATATTATTCTGGAGTTGAGACCCTTCTCCACTAGAAAATGAAATCCACTGAATATAACTTTCAGATTAGTGAGGAGTCCGTTTCTGGGCTGGAATTCTTTGCTCTAGAGGAATGTGGCTGCTTATTCAAATCACATGACTTGCACAAGAAAAATAATTCCCCGCAAGGAGGGGGTGGTTGTGAGTTCTCCACAAGTGAAAACAGAAAGTGTTTAATGCAGGCTCTCTGGGAATAGGTCATGTGATGGCTCAAGTGAAGAGGACTGTAGCTGAGGGCCAGACTCCAATTCCAGGTTAGACCCGCCTCAAACAGACCTGCATAGGAATGAGTCTGACCATGAGTCACACCTGTACCTGGAGCTCTTTCAGCTAAAATATAGACTACAGATGCACATCACAAACCCCCTCTAGATGCATGCCTGGGGCTTCTGCCTTCTAGAATTTCTCTGCAAAGGACAGCAGAAAGGTTGCACTATCAAGTCGTCAAGGAAAAAGGAGCTGCTCTCTCTGCTCTCTCTCTCTCTCTCTCTCTCTTTCTCTCTCTCTCTCTCTCTCTCTCTCTCCAAATTTGCAAATCTGCTCCCAAGAAAGTCTCTCAGAGCCCTGCATTATATCCCTCCATATCGAAGTAACCTTGATTTTCTCACTCTTCCTTTCTTAGTAAGCTATGCTTTCTTTGGTGGCTTTTAAAACTTTTTTTTTTTAGCAGCCTTTAGGCTTTAATTCAAATTTAATGGCATACCTGAATCCCTTTTGTAACTACAGATATAAAGAGAAGAAAAAGGACACATTTGTCTTCCAGCAGCTTATCAGAGACTTGGGGGAATCACTGCTTTCCCATTTTCTCATGACATCATTGTTAGAGCTCCTGCCGCTCCAGAGTGTTTGCCTCTTAGGATTCATTCAGTGCTTGTGAACTGATTGCATATGCTCTTTTTATATGTGTGAAATGGAATAGCTTTGGTTATAGCTCACTGTTGTAATCCCAGGACTCTTGAGGTTAAAGCAGGAGAGCATGGATTGGAAATCAGTTTGGGTCATATAGTGAGGCTAGCTTGGGCTATAGTGACCCTGTATCTCCAAAAGAAAAAAAGGAAAGGAAAGGAAGGAAGGAAGGAAGGAAGGAAGGAAGGAAGGAAGGAAAATAAAACACTAAAAATGTCATTTGTGTTGTAGCTCAATGGTAGGTAGGGTGCATGGTTAGCATGTACAAGAACTTAGGACTTAGGGGAATAAAAACAAAACCAAACAGAGTGCTCTTCCCACCTTCCTGTAGTTATTCTGGTCTCAGAGACCCATGCATCAGCCTTGCTGATAGCAAGATGTCTTCAAGAAATACCCAAATTGGCCATCCTGCCCCTAACTTCAAAGCCACAGCTGTGTTGCCAGATGATCAACTCAAAGCCATCAGCCTTGGTGAAAGAGTTCTTCCCTTTCGACCTTGACTTCCCATCTGTTTGCCCCATGGAGATCATTGCTTTCTGTAATGGGGCAGAAGAAGTTAAGAAACTCAATGGCCCAGTGATGGGTATAGCTGTGGAGTCTCACATCTGTCATCTGGCATGGATCAATACAGCCAAGAAACAAGGAGGACTGGAACCCTTGGACAATAAAGCCCTTGGCGTCAGATCCCTAGTGTACCATTGCTCAGGGTTATGGAGTCTTAAAGGCAGATGGAAGTCTGTGTTTAGGTACCTCTTTATCACTGATGACAAAGGTACCCTTCACCGAATCACTAAAAGTGGTCTTCCTGTTTACTGCTCTGTGCATTAGATGCTGAGATTAGGCAAAGCCTTCCAATTCACTGAAACACATGGCAAGTGTGCCCAGCTGGCTGGAAATCCCACAGTGATAACATTGAGCTTGACGTCAAGAAAAGTAAAGAATTTTTTCCCAAACGGAAGTGAGCACTAGCTGTGTTCATGCCAGACTGCATTGGGCAGCCTGTAAAAGGACATCTTTTGTACGTATTGTACAGAAACGCAAGGAGTGGTGTGATTTAAGACCTGCCTGCCCTTCAAGGTGGTGGGAGATCACCCTTCCTTGCACTGGTAAAAGTGGTCTGAGCTGTTTGGTGGACAAATCATCTGGGGTACCAGTAACGGGGCATCGGCTTATTATTCTTCTGTAGTATCAATTCAACTTGGACTCGGGAAAAAGAAGGAAACAAATCCAAAGAAAGACACAAACGAGGAGAGAAACAAACCGTGTTCTCTAAGATCTCTTAGTGTCCTGTAATGGACACTAAGACTGGTATTGTCCCCCAAATGCCATTGCACAGCTTTCACCTTGGCCTAGCTTTTCTTTCCACCATCCATCAAGTACCCCAGGCTGAACACCGATGGTCCAGGCATTAGAGAAGGCCAAGTTTCAGCCATGTGGCCACCCATTTACTTCCAGCCACAGCTATCATTCTGACACTGTTTGAAAAATTATGACCTTAATATTTGAATCTCTGGAGAAGAGCCATGTAGAAAAATATAAAATATAAGATATATATTTCCGGAGCCTGCAGTTTAGACATATGCTTTTAATTGTAAGAAAACCATTTGGTAGAGAGTTTCCCAGGGCCTTGCCTCCATTGTAGATGGTGTGGAGATGTTAAATTACTTCCACAACAAGAAGTAAGACCAATGACCTGAACACAAAGTCCCCCACCCTCTCATTCACCTCTTGGAAGTCACCATAATACCCTGTGACTTGAAATTACATTTCAGCTCAGGAATACAAAGCATGATTTCCTGGTATTGGAAGCAAGTCATTTTCTCTTGTCTAGGCAAAAAAATAAATAAATAAATAAAAATTGACCTTCTTGAGAATTCCAATGTTTTGAGAGCCTGAGGCGAAGTTGACATTGCAATAAAATCAGAACAAATATGCCAAAAGATGTATGCTCTTGGGTTGAGAAATGTCCTTGTCTGATATTTTACAGGACAGAGTCGTAGCAAAGAGAAAAGCGCAGGCAAAAAGGTGGGGGTCGGCACACACGGCTGCTCAAGGAGTTCTGTGTATAACCAACCGGTGAGAGGTCCATAGGCCCTAGAGCTGACCATGCCTTTGAGCTGACGGGCTGTGTTTAATGCACATGCTGATTGGTAGTCTCTAAGTACTGAGGTCTTTGGTAGGCGAAGCTCTCAGAGAAATGAGTTTGAATATTGCTTGGACTTGGGGATCGCCGATACGTGTTGAGTCTTCCTACATCTGCCCTGGAGAAGCGCAGCTGTGTGTCGGGGTCTTGCCCAGTCCCAGTGGCAGGATGAAAGGAGTAACTAGACGATTAGGTTCTAGGCTGGGCAGTGGTGGCGCACGCCCTTAATCCCAGCACTCGGGAGGCAGAGCCAGGTGGATCTCTGTGAGTTTGAGGCCAGCCTGGTCTGCAGAGAGAGATCCAAAACGACACAGAGAAACCCTGTCTTGAAAAATCAAAAGCCACAGATAAAAACAAAAACAAAAAAAAGTTAGGTTCTAGGCAGTGTGAGTTAATTGCTACTTCTGTGGATGCTCATTAGGGGGCCATAGCAAATTGACAAATTTTAGCACTTACCTTGTTTACCTAAGTTACATTTTTTTTTCAGGGGGGTTGATTTTGCTTTTTTTTTTTTTTTTGAGACAAGGTCTTAGTATGTATCCTAGGCTGTTCTTGAATTCATGACTACACCCCCCCACACACACACACACACACTTTGTTCTCTCAAGTGCTGAGGTTACGTGAGCACACCACTCTGATACTTCCGTTATTTTAATTAATGCAACAACCACTGATGTGGTTTAATCAGCTCACTGTACAAGGGGTTCTTGTTCCTGAGGGGGGCATGATGTCTCGTTTGTGGTCCCTGCAGCTGGTATATTTCACAACACAGGGATTTAATTCTGTGGGTAAACCTAGCACTCTCCCCCTTCATCACTCATTCATTCACCACCAACAAAGCAGCCTGTGCATTATGCCATCTGAGCTTGGCTATTCACTTACAGAGTTCCAAGGAAAGAGATATGTGAGCAGTGTGCTCTAAGTAATTGCCGTCAGTAGAGAATGGCCTTTATTCGTTAGCTTGGGTTTTTCACTGTTAAGAGAAAACACATAGAGATTAAATAATGCAAGTGCTCATTTCTAAAACTGTGGGTTGATGGTTAGGAAGAAGCAATGGCTTCTCTGGTCTAGTATTTACCACACTATTTTAAACTCCTTACCTTCTATCCTTCACTAGATCTGTCCACTTAAGCTAAGTGTCCTTATTTCTCTGTGCTTCTCAGGGAATCGATATCCATTTGCTTACTGAATCAGTGAATGAAACTGCAAATGAATGACAACCTCCACACTCTCAGGGAAATCTGTTTTGTTGATGGTAGCACTCTGGGACAGGTGGGGAGTATCTGAAAGCTGGAAGACAGGTTGATAGACTGTACAGAGATTAAAGGATTCAGAAGAAAGGAAGAATGATGTAAGGCTGCTTCTTGTTTTTTGTTTTTTTTTTTAATAGCAAAATGGCATTTCAAAGCAAAGTTTAGGTATAGCCTTAGCTGATATCTCCCTTGGGGGCATCTTAGAAGAAGGGGGAAACAGAGCTAAGAAATATGTACTTACAGTCAGCCCTTAATATTTTATCTCAATTGATAGCTGTCACAAGACTTAAATGTGAGTAGATCATCATTGTAGAGTAGAAAAAGCTTAGGCTAAAAGAGATGCAAATAATCTTGTCTCCCTGTAGTATATTGAAGTGCTAAGGTTTGAATAAAGGGCTAACGGGTGTCAAACTGACATTCTCCCTACTAACTCACATGACCTCTTTCATTAAGATGAAGGAAGGAAAAGGAAGAGCAACATCCTGGAAATGGAAAATACTACAGCATGCATCACTATGGCATTGTGCGTGCTGACTCAGAGTGATAGAGAGGGACAGCTAACAAGCTAATTAAACACAGTCCCAGGCAGGCTAACTGGACTGGACAGCCAGAAACATGATATATTTATTTCCCATTTCCTCTCTGTGACTAGAGATTTAAATGATAAAGTCATTCAATATCTTTCAGATGCGTGCTTTTACTGGTGGAATGAGTATGCTGGGTCAGGAGGGATAATGTAGTAATTGGCAGCATTTATTTATTTATACTTGATGAACCGATATATGAATCAACCCAGCCCCTCATCTATAATCAAGTGTTACTGGAGTTGAAAAATGTATGTTTGCAGCATAAGTTCACCAAATCTTTCCTGCCATAGGCAGAAACAAAGCTGCTTGCTGTATTTGCTGTTTCTCAGATCATATTTCCTGCTGAAAAGTGGCTAGATTTTTTTAATGCGTGGGAAGAGGGTAATTAAGAAGTCAGCAAAGTTTTAAGAACTGACCCAAGTATTGAGCAGTGTATTCTTCCCATGACTGTGATAAAACACTCTGAAAGAGCAATTACTAGGAGAAAAAGGTTTATTTGAGAGCACAATCTGAAGGAAGTATCTATCATGGTGAGAAAGCCGTGATAAGAGGATCTTGAAGCCACTGATCACATGAGGTCACAGTCAAGAAGAAAAAAGCTACAAATGTCCATGTTAAGCTGGTGTTCTTCATTGTATGCACTCTAGAATCTGAGTTCAGGAAACGGTATCACCCATTTTGAGTGAGTCTTCCCATGGCATGCTTACTGTCCCTGTCAAGTTGACAATAGTAACTACCATAGGCAGTTACCAGACCATCTTAGGTTTTAGTTCAGTAGTGTTTACTACTGAAGGGAAAATTGTGAGAGGAACAGCCATTTTTTCCCCAAACTTGGGCAACTGGCTTGAGTTGGAGTAAGAAGTGTCTGTGTGATTCAGCTATCTCCCAGGCTTGTTCGGGCCCATCTGTCCCCTCAGCATTCTTGGCGCTGATCTGTGTGGTAAGGGCCAGCCTTCACACCCAAGGCCACGGTCACTGTGTTTATATTCAGTGTTGTGGCTACAAAGCTGCAGTTGGAATTCCTTCTAGGTCAGAACTCCTGGGCTCGTGCGGGACAAGCGTCTATCATCTGGAATTTTACAGCTCCCAGATGCTTAATTTGCATCTGCACCACATGAGACTTAGATAATGCAATGACATCTGGCCTAAAGATGGCCAAAGATCCGCAGGATGCAGTCATTGATTGGGGTGTTCCAACCGCTGCTAATCTACCCCAGATGACACCATGCATGGAGTGATAACGGACACCCCCAAATGACTTGAACTGCCTTTGTTCGGTTGAATTTAATGGTACTATCAAGGAAGTGGGCTAGGGTCCACATGTTTGTATTCTAGAAATACATTCTTGAGCAATCCTTTCTTTCAAAACTATTTTTAAAACCTTCCTCCTGGTCCTTCAGGAGAATGTAAACTTTGGCTTAGAGAAAGAGACAGACAGACAGACAGACAGAGGCAGAGAGACAGACTACTTCTACACAGACCCAGTAAGCAATGCAAAGAGCAAAGCTTATATAAATATCAACAGTCTCAGTAGGGATTTAAGGACAGTGCTGTGAAGGAATGAAAACACCAAAGACCCAGTCTGTGACATCAGAACCATGTGCTCAATCACAGACCAGCCTGCATAAAGTAGGAGTGGGCCCTGGCTGATCCCTGGGTATGTGTGGGCTTAATTGTACCTGTTCTTTGAATTACCACAGTTTGAGCATCTTTCTAGAAGTCTAACTCAAAACTAAAGTAGAAGCATTAGTCAAATGTCAATCGACCCATGGCTGATATTACAGATGCTCTGACTACATGTCTCAACGTTGGCCAGCCAGAAGCCTGTCTTTGAAGAACATTGAAAGAGTGTAATCTACAATCATAATTCTGCAGGTGCCTCAGACAGAGCACTGCCCATCCTTAGCTATCAGAGTCTGAAGTGTACAGCTGGTCCTAATGCAGAACCTGGGTTTATATAAGACCTGTGCAAAGCAAGAGTTGGCTGCTAAGGAACTATCAAATCTCTAATTAGGTGAATCAGTCAGAAGCACATAACTCCCTGGGAGCCATTACATGGTTCTGGAAAGTGTGGTCTGCCCGGCGCTGGAGCAACACGTGACTTGCTGTAGTGTGATTTGCAATGGATTACTGTATTCAAGTTTCAACTTAATTTACATTCTTTTAGGAAGATTCTCTACTCTGTAATAAAATATGAACTCTCTCTTACAGACTTCCATCCAGTCTGCTGAATTACACTTCAAAGTCCTTGTTCTTTATTCTCATATTTATTCATTATTTTTCACATTTATCTGTCAACTGTTTCCATCCAGTAAGGATACTATTTAACCTGGTATCCATGTTCAGTGGAAATGAAAAAAAAAATCTATTGTATAAATGAAATAGTAAGTAGGTAATACTAATTTTGAAGCACATGTGACTCATCATTGTAATAAGGTCATTATAATAAGGTCTGAAACATCTCAAAGATTAGAAATCAAACAACACAGTGGGGTCATAGTGACAACCAGTCTTCTGGCGTCCACTATAGATTCATCCACTGAGCCCTCTGGACTCAGCCTGCTCTGGAAGATGAAGGCAGCAGTAGCTTTCATCAGAGTCCATCCTGAATGAGACGCGGAGGTGGGCAAGCATGTAAATGATCACATCCTACAGTTGAGTGGATGGACTTTGAAGATGAAAGGGAGAATGAAATGGGAAATGCCCTGACTGTTCCAACCCAAATGCTCCCCCCAAAAAACTTAATCCCATTTAAGAAAACTAACTGCCTTCCACTGCCACAACTAGCCATTGTGTCATAGTGAATAACCCACACCTTCCAAGAACATATTAGTGTCACTCTTGATAACATGAATTCAGCCTCTCATGACCATTGGCAAATCCACCTGAGCTCTCAGGACCAAGGTGAGGTCTGATCTCAGACCAACTTCAGCACTGATCACCCTCCGAGGGCGTGCCTGAGAGTAAAGACAGAGTTAACCCATGACTTAGAAAATCTGAGTGTCTAAGACCAAATGATGAATTTGGGTAAGAGAACAGAGATAATTGAAAAGAGGAAGTAAAACTCGAGATTTAAATTTAAAGTGGGGATGACTAGGAGAGAATGAGAGACAGAGAATAGATAAAGAAGAGAAGGGGACATAGGAGAGAAGGAGAAATGAATGGAGGGGAGAGAATGAAAGAGGAGAGGGACCCACTTTCTCAGTGTCTAACTGAACCACACACCTGCAAGCGCTCGGTACTCTCAGGGGAGTGTCCTGTGTCTGGTTTCCAGACACCTTTATGTGTGTTTAAATAACTGTAAAAGGTGCAGACCCAGACCAATATGTTTACCTCTACCTGGGGGAGTTCCTGCAGCTCAAGGCAGTGTGTTCTGTAAACAGCCAATGGGAGGGAAGAAAAACTGGTATTTGCCCTATTCTCCTGGACAAAGAAAAGTTAACTACTACTCATTGTTGATTTGCTAACTGAGAAAATTCTCAGGTTGGGGGGGGGGAGGGGGATGGATTCCTCCTGGTTCCTGCTTGCAATGATTCCCAAAGAGAATTCCACGTAATATGACTTTCAATGAAAACCTGACTCATCTACATGCAACCCCTTAACGTTTAACTATTTTACTTCTACTTGTTTTCCTTCTGTCTTATGGTATCACTAAAAATTGTGATTCTCTTTTCGATGTTATCAATAAAAATTCACCAGGTTTTCAAAGGATACCTTAACATAAACGTTTCCACAGTCTGCAGAGAGATCTGTCTATAATAATGACAAGGAAAAGATGTCGTCAACATATTGGATCCCCTGGAGCAGAAAAGAGACACTTGGCTGCTGACCAGCACAAAACTATGCTGACCTTGGCATTTCCACATAGCCAGTTGGAGAACTCGGAGGCTGTTGTCACCATCTCCAGCCATAGTGGAGTTTGCATCCTAATAGAACTGATGATCATGGTGATGATGATGATATTCAAATCCATCCAAATAAAACCTGTCTCACCGTGAATTTTCAGGTCTGGGTCTTGTCTCCCTGCTGCTTTGGTTATGAGGATTACTAAGCCAACATTTTTCTGTTGGAAGATGGGATGTATAAGCCCTAAATGATCCAGGGTCCTTATGGCTCCTCAAAGTGAGATAAAAAAAAATACCCACTTCTTTCATGATCCAGATGTTATGAGTTTAATCCCTGCCTCAAAGTGGCCTCAGCACAAGCAACCCATTTCCATTAGGGGGTATCACCCAGACTGCTGAATCCAAACATGTTCTAGTCATCCTCTGCTTGCCTGCTATGAGTTTTTCTTTCGAAGGATGTATGAATTATACAGTAGCAATCCATTGCAGCCTCCTTACATTTTGCCTTTGGGCTTCAGAAATCAAGGTTATGGCTCTTTTTATTCTCTGGAGAAAGTTTAGCCTCTAACTAAATGTATAAGTGAAAAGCATCACGTGGAAGAGGAAAAGACCTTCACATTGAATTTAATCCTCCAGGACAGCCCAAGCTCCAAGGCTCACGTGCAAACAAAATGGACTCTTAAGGTAGCATTTCCTTTGATCCTAAAAGCTAATCTTCTGAGGAATTTTTAAATCCGAACTTTATACATGAGAGAATTCTCTGCAGCTATTCAGGTAAAGAGTGTCATAGCAAGTAGCCAGTGCCTCAGAGACCTGATTTAAAGTCATTTGCTGCTGTCCTCAGCTCTCAAGCTAATGTGAAATTGCCTGTGAACTATTCTGTGGTTGTTAATTGTATTGCTAGCTACCCAAGAGATTCCGGAGAGCACAATCCAGACCTGTACCTCTCCAGCTGCAGCACCAAGTCTCAGCAAATGAGTGACTCTATAAATGATGCTCAGAAAGTAATTTTGGCTTGAACTGAATTGAGGCATGTTGGATCAAGAAGAATTAAATCCACGTTCTCCATCAATGGGGCTATTAATAACTTGACTTTGTGCAAACCACACTTAGATGCCATTGAGATGGCCCCTCGCACTAAAACCACGTGATCGCTGGGCCGGAAGAATAATCATGGATGGCCACAATGCCTGTGACCTCTGAAGTGACTGATGATCCACCTCTCACCATGTTTTGAGAACATATAAGAAAATAGAGAAGTCACAGCTTTCAAGTCTGAGAGGCTTGGATAAAGCTTCCCATGCTATTACATAGAACCATTCAAAGATGGACAAGTCATGTAACATCTTGACACTTTCTTTGAACCCATAAAAATTGTAATGATATTGCTTACCTACAAGCCATTGTGCAAGTTAAATGGGAACCCATGTGTCTGACTTCCTGTGAAGTTCTTTATTTCTTAGCTTGGTTTCCCTCCACACAACTCCATTTATCAGGTGGTCTCAGAGTTCATCCCAGCAGAACATCAAACACAGCTTTAGCCGGATGGATTACATCTAATTTTTCCTCTTTAATCTTGTACAGTCACCTTTGGTGGACACAATATGGTGTTAAAAGCAGAACTATCCTTCGATATAGGATTGTGTACCTGCAATTTTAACACTTGGCAGAAAGAGGCAGGAGGGTCACTGCAAGTTGGAGTCCAACATGGACTAGATATTGAGCTGCAAGCCGGCGAGGGATGCATATTATGAAACTTCTTGAAAAGCCAAACAAAAAGCCTAAACATTTGGTGCATCCATAATTATATAAACACACACACACACACACACACACACACACACACACACACTTAGAATTCATAAGAAAATTTGAGATACATGGAAGTCTACTCATGAGGATTGTAATTCTAGACCACTGTGAATTTATAACCACAAAGAAATAGATTGCCCTTCCTTTAAGCAGGAGAGAAAGGACATTAATGAGTATATTGGGTGAAGGCTGAGTACATCAATAGCCAACACACTAAACTTCACTCAGCATCATTGTGGTCATCATCAACCACCATTTTTAGCCTAACAAAGTAAATAATACAAGTGGAAAGCCATATTTACAATGTAAACATTGTTTAAATTCATTCATTGGGTCGGGTATTCTTTCCTTACTTCAAAACTCCTGGGATTATGGGAATGTATCCTCTTCCCTAATACAGTACTGGTGATCAAGCTTAGGGGTCCCTACATGCCACGTAAGCATTCTATCCACTGAGTCACATGACCAGACCTTAATCATTTTTAAGTTTAAATCACAAAATAAATTTATATGACTGCTCTTTTTCTAGCCAATACATAAGTACCTAAAACATATCCACTAGAATATGACACAAGTCACCAGCAGTTAGAAATGTCATGACCCACTCTTCACTGTTTCAAAGGGAAAAAACACTATCTTTACACCATTGAAACTAGTGATGACCTTTAGAAAATACAGTAGAAATTTAGAAAATGTACAGTATTCCTACAATACATTAGGAAAATACACATTAAAAACACCTTAAAATCACAACTTGGAACCTTAAAGAAATGAATTTTGTGTTTCTGTTTTATAGCTCTTCAAATTTATCTATTATCCAAACTAGCAGACTAACATCACATAGTATGCAACACATGTGTGCATCCTGTTTTGTAGTCTGCAATTTATCATTTGTCATTCTATCCTAGTGGCGTTATATGTCATTAAACACATCTTAAACTATGACAAAAGCCAATGTCCCACTGATACTTTGCCGTAGAAGCACACTATTCTGAGGCGTTGGTGAACTGAATGTGGGGTCTTCTTCCATGACAGCATGATTGATCTGCATCACCACTGTAGGTGCTGGGGACTTATAAGTCAGACTGAAGAGTCTGCTCAGGGAGGAGGAGAACCTGGAGGGGGAGGGAAGGGAAATTGAGTCTGGATGTAAAATAAATAAATATTTTTTAAAACTTATAAAAAAATCAAGTTGTAGATCCTATTCTAATATCAAAGGAAGCCTAACTAATAAAGATTATAGATTGAAAATGAGCAAGTAACAATGCTACCATCTTCCTGGTATGTGAACATCCAAAGAAGGATTATTAAATCACTAGAAGGAGTCATTGAATCTCACCATCTTTATGGACAGAAGTTTAATAACAGAGAAGAGTGTCTGGGGCTGGGGTGCAGCTCAGTGGCGGGCATCGTGATTAATCTGCTGAAGCCCCACTTTCTATTCTAAGGCAGAGGCGGGTGGGAGAAGGGAGAGATGGGAGAAGATAGAGCAGCAGCAGGAGGAGGTGATGGGAAGAGGAGAAAGAGATGAGCAGGAGAGGAAAGAGACTAAAAGAGGAGCTCCAAACCTGGGGAATAAGATTTTAAAACAGAATTACTTACAATAACATTTCAAATACCTATCCTCGACCTATGGACTCAACAAAATTCCAAACGAAGTACCAGTAGATGTTTTGTGAAAAGGAATGAGCTTACTCCAACAGTATAAGGAAATGTAAATGACCAAGAACACAAAATTTTGTTGAGCAAAACGTTCAAAAGATTGAGCTGGGTGCATTACCAGATGTTGACAGTCTCACACAGCTGCCATAATTAACCCAGACAGCACCTACATAAGATCTGACTAGGAGAGCAGTAGAGCAGAGAGCAGAGCCCTGACACAGGCTAACACGTCCACTGTAACTGATGTATGACCAAAGAACCCTAGATTGTGATGCAGGAAACTGTCGGCTTTTTAACAGTGAGTCAGGTTAATTGCACAGCCACATTAAATAAAATCTATGTTAGACTTCACTCTCCACACAGACACAAATGCCAGGTGGATTATACATGAAATGTTAAAGAACAAATAGAATGCCTAAGTGGTAATGGAATATAATGGCTATAAATGAATCAACTACACTTACGCAGTTTGGTGAAGACAGCATGATATATATAACCACAAATAATAAATATATAAATTAAATGTCAGTAAAACCAACCAAGAGTCACTACACACACACACACACATATATATACACACATTTACACACACACACACACACACACACACACACACACACACATATATATTAAGAAGGCAATCAAACAAGAATAATACATTCACATAATGCATAGGCAAGAAATAACTTAGCCTGAACATCTAAATGATTCCAGGAAAGCAATTAAAAGACATAACCTGAATGCCCAAATTGATAAGACAATAGAGTCCTATTCCTTGTAAAATCAGGACAACCACAATGAAAAACTGTTAGTCAATGCCTACTAATGCTGAACCTCTGAATAGTTAGTATCCTGTTTGTTTGTTTTGATACTAATCAATAAAAGAAAATCATTGCTTACTTGCAACAAAACAAAATTCTATCTTAGAATGTGTCGAGTGTTTTTTTTTAAGTACCCCAAAGTAGAAACAACAGAAAACTCAGTCAAAATACAAGGGGCAAGCAGAGAGTTGTTTCTATGGCCATCTGCAGAAGAATGGGCTCTGGTCATACAACACCAACAAATGCTATTTATTATAAACAGCATTGTGACTGAAAAGTGGCTTGTTTATATTCATAAGAAGTTCAAAGGAAGTGAAACTAACCTGTTATACCAAAGATCAGAAGGGCATCCTTATTTTTTATGGGGTGTTGCCCAGAAGGAAGAAAGACGGTGATTTGGGTGTTCTACATAATATTTTATACCTGTTGGATGATGGCTGTATGTGAATGTTATGTCAGACTGAAGTGCGACCATGTAAAGCTGCACAAAGCTTGACATCCTCTTCTGTCTCACACACTTCACATAAGAAATTCGAGAGCAAGAGTGGTACAGCTGGAAATGTCACAGAGTGCATTGTTGTTAGGGTTACCATCATACACGTGTAGCTCTGAAATGTGACTTTATGCAGTCGCATATAACTGCTCACAATTGCAGTATTTATAGAGGACAATCCTAGTTTGTGTCTCCCGCCCTTTCCTCTGAGAATTCCTCGTTGTTGGTAAGCAAATAGACAATTAACCACTAACATGGGATGGCAGGCCCAACATCCTGCTCAGCCCCACACTTTGGAAGTTGTCAAGTGTCACATGCCATACACAGCAGGTGTGGAACAGTCACCTACCAAAGCAGACCTGAATCCATTCTACACAGCTCAACATTTAACTTAAATAATAAACTTACAGTTAAATCATGAACTTAAGGCATGTGGATGGTGTCAAGAAAAAAGAAAAGGGATCTGAAAAAGGGGTTTCATTGACTCTTAGAGCCTAGTTGTACCCATAATTGTATATCAGTTGTGCAGTTATGTGTGGACCACACAGCCAGACTTCCTCCAATTTAAAGAACGCATGTGTTAGTGTGTTTCTGGCATGTGAACACTAACACTCTTGCTGTCATCACTGTGTGCTTGGGACCACTGATTACGGGAGGCTAACAGTTAGTCACATGTGTGAGCGTGGAGTATGAAGAGACTGTAGGTAATGAATTTCATCAAAGGAGAGTAGATTACCTAGATATATCTTAGTAAGTCACTCTTATTTATAGCTGAGGAAATCACAGAGCAAGGCCAAGTCCATGGAGGGAACAATAAAGCAGAGTACTGAAAATAAGGGATGGGTCAGGGTGCTAAAAACCAATAAGATTGCAGTAGATGAGGGGAGGTGGAAGATGATGAAGAATTTGGTAAGATTTTACAAATAACGTTGTTTCCATTACAAAGAGAAAAGTCAGCTGAGCTCTAAAGAATAAGGCCAGGACCAGCAATGACCTGGCTGCTTGATTCCATAATCCCCAAATCAATCGTGTGTGTGTGTGTATATGTGTGTGTGTGTGTGTGTGTGTGTGTGTGTGTGTGTGTGTGTGTGTGTAAGGATAACCAGGAAACAACACAAGACTAGAGACCAAGGCCAAGATTCACTGGAGCATTTATCGGGAAAGCAGAACAGATATGAAGACACAGCCATGTTTGGTGAAGGTTTCTTAGGTTTTTATCAGCATTGATGCCTTGGATTGGATACTTCTTCAATGTAGGGAGCTGCCTTACCTTCAGCATCAGATTCAGCAGCACCTCTGGCCTCTGTTTATTAGACACCAGCGATAATTCCTCTCACCAATAGCGATAGTCTCCAGCACCTTTGCAAACACCCTGTGGTTACAGAAGCAAAATCACAGCTGGCTGAGAAAGCGTAGGCTGAATGGAAAGAAATTGGAAGCTCCTAGCAGAGTTCGTCCTATCAGAGATGTAGGTATTATATATATCATTGCATTTGAGTAGAATAGCTAAGGATTTTCAGATATGTTGTTGCATGAAATGTTTATATATATATGGTTCCCAAAATTCAGTTAAAGCATTTCTCAAAGTTAGATAATAGTTACACAGATTTTTACTTTGATATAAAGTTTGAGTGGCCAGAGAGAATTAAACCATCACCTTAGTAAGTGGTGCCTTAGCCCAGCTCATATTGACTCTCAAAGTTACTCATTACAAGCTGATACTGTGCCAAGGAACACCAGGAAAACTATTTGAGTGATGCAGCCAGATACATCTTAGACTCCTGCGGTCAGAGGTGTGTGCTGAATGCCTCTATGTGAAGTGGTATCCCCTGCTAAGGAAATAATTGCAAGGGAAATCTGTGATTATTTTCCTGGTAAAGCTCAAATTCTGGGAGTGGGAGACGCAAGTGCAGTGACAGGAGACAGGGCTTGGGCAGGGCACAGGACGCTTGGAGAGTTTCCTCCAAGATGGTGCTTGATTTTGCTGGCACTGGAAGAAGCTGTGACATGGACATGAGCCCCAGGTCATTTAAGATGTCGTCACAAATTCCTCCCATGGCCCACAGCATCCATTCTGTGTCACTCATCAGAAGAGGTAGTGGATACTTGTTCACAGGTGCTTACAGGAACCCTGCTTTGGAGATAGAGGGTTCTACCTCTTAGGAGGCAGCTGAAAAGATTCTAAAAACATCCCTTATTCGGGGTCGGGGAGAGCTGCTATTGTCTAGAATGGCTACAAATAGTTCTGATGCTCAAAGTTCCCTCGAACTTTGCATGTCTGCCCATTCACCTACCCATGAGTGGAAAAATATTTTCATGTTTGCGAGTTATCAGCAGATATGAAAGGTCGTGACTCCTGACATTTTGTACTTATTTTCTTAGATGTAAAAATTAGTTTCTAATTTCAGGCAGCACACTAAATTTTCCCTTTCTGTTTGTTGTCTGTGGCTTCTCCCCGGAGACATTAATGACTAACGAAAGGACAAATTGACTACGTGAGGGTGGTAATTTTCTTCCTATAAAATTTGGCAATTTTGCTGCCTTTGTGTTCTGTGTGTGTGTGTGTGTGTGTGTGTGTGTGTGTGTGTGTGTGTGTGCATGCATATATAGCTATATAACTATATATGTCTATATATCTATAGATAGATGATAGGTAGGCAGATAGATGATAGATAGATAGATAGATAGATAGATAGATAGATAGATAGATAGATAGATGATATTGAAAGACAGTTGAAGAATTGTGAAATATTATCTAAAAAATGTTTTAGATAATATTTCACTATTAATCCTGGCTAGGCTTGAACTTGCTGAGTAGACCAGGCTGGCCTATCTATATATCTATACTTCACACACACATATATGTATACACACATATTTATATATTTATTAATAAACATATATGTATGTTTGCTGTCCTCTCTGCCCCTCCAGGTTTTTAAAGGGCAGATTAGTATGAAATTCGCTATGTAATACAGGCTGGCCTGGAACTCCTGATTTTCCCACCTCAGTCTCCTGAGTACTGGGGTTAAGAACTATGCTATCAAACCCCCTCTCCCTGTTACTTATTTGCCTGTGTACCTCCTCTTGTATATAATTGAACAGTGGTAGAAGTAGAATTGTTTGACTTTTATAACATTGACAAAGAAAAGGACAATGTGCATGACAGGGGAAGTTGTTCCAATACCACGACACATTCTATTGCTTTCGTTTTCCATGCCTTTGTTGTGTAATGCTGTGCTATCCTGTATGTGGAAGACATAGACATGGAATAAGGCATGTACAATCAAGCTTTGTTCACATAATCTTTGTGCTTCATTTATTTTTAGTAACATTTTTTAGACAATATTTCACTATTAACCCTGGCTAGCCTAGAACTTGCTGAGTAGACTAGGCGGATCTCACACTCAGAGATGCCTCTGCCTCTGCCTCCTGAGAACCAGCATTAAAGGCGTGCACCACCATACCTGGCAAATTGTTGCATGTGTTCACTTAGCATGTGGTGGAGTGGGAAGCATGTGGAGGTCAGAGAACAACCTTCAGGATTCTCTCCTTTCATCCTGGGGGTTCTGGGAATCAAACTCAAATGATTAGTTTTGGTGGCCAACCCCTCTATGCATGGAGCTGTCTATACAGCCAAAGGATAATTTTGAACTCCAGATCTTTAAGCTTCTACCTGTCCAATGCTGGGATTATAATCATATTCCATGCCTGCTAGTGAAGCTATGTTTATATCACAAACAAAAAAAATAACTTAATGAAAAGACGACTACAGGGAATTCCTAGTTCACTAGTGGAAAATGTTTTATTACTTCACTTAAATTTGACATATCATTGGTCCATAATGCAATGATCCTCTGGCATCTTCCATTGTTCTCTAGTTCTCCTAGATATATAGGAGTCTCACCTACATGTACAGATACATGTAGGTGAGGCTCCTGCCTTGCTTGTGTCTTCCTCTGTCTGTATGCTTAGAGCACAAAAGACTTCATTGCTTCTTCAAAGAGGCTTGAATTTCAGTCTCTTGAGTTTCTTCATGACTCACTCTCGCATGAGTTCATTTATGGCAGTCATCGTAGATTTAACTTTTCTCTCTGGACATTATTTTTTTGTGTATAAGATAGAGATGGTATGAGTGTTATTCTCACTAGGTCATTACAGACATTGCCCATGTTGACACATAAGCATTGCTTAGGAAAGTCCTTGGTGTGTAATTACCTTGATGATTAGAGCCCTGGGGCAATGATGATGGTAGCATTGCTTCACAGGGGCAGGGGGAGGGATGTTAGCTTCTGGAGGGCAGTGAGCAGCATCTGCTATAAGGCACAAGCAAAAATGACAACTTCGCAGCAAAATGCCCGGGGCACAGAAACTAAATGAGGTCTGAATACTCACACACATACATAAATATGCAAAGTTAAGCTACCAAAAAGGGAAGTCTGCTAAGGATGAACCAAAGAACAAAGAACGTGGTAGAGGCCAACAACAGTCTCATAAGGGCAGAGGATGTTCTGAGGTCTCATGGGAAAGGAACACGGACTTGAGGAGAGTGAATAATACAGAAACTATGGGGAAATTTACTCTTATAGCAAAGGCAGTTATCAGCTCTGGGGGGAAGGGGAAAGAAAAGGCATTTGGGGCAATTCAGGACCCTGTTTCAGCCCTGGGTTTAGAACTCACACAGACATAGAAAAGGAAAGAAAAAAATCACCCCCAAATCCACAGAACTCAGACATTTAAACAGTGCTGTTAGTACCCATTATTTTCCAAATACAAGGAAAGATAAAATTTAGAGACATAGTTAAGCAGTGTCTCAAAGAATCACCAAAAATAGTGTGAAAAACATATACTGAGAATTATATAAAATTAAAAAAGGAACCATCAGTAAAAATCAGTAGCAATGAGAAAAAGCAGAATTACTCAAACACAGGCGATGAATACTAAATAGATTTTTTAAAGTAAAAATTGGAAAATAAGAAATTATAAATAAATATTCAAAACTAAATGAAATATTTGAAAAGCTTAAAATGTATTACTTAGTTAAAGGAGTGGATTGTGAGACTGGTTAAAATGTTCTTTCAGCTATGAAATCTTACGAGTTATGGAAGATATACAAAGAGAGACAAATGGATGCCATGAACACAAATACTGCTGAAATGGTAAAACCATTTAGATAGAGGTCCAGAAATAGGGTTAAGAGAAATACTGTAAATGTGGTGATTATTTCAATCCATAGAAAAGAAAAGCACAAACAGTATCCCGTTGAACTGAAGAGTGCAAGAATCCTATTGATTTCAAGAAAGGCATCATTTAAAAAAAAAAACATGAAAGCTCTACATTAAGAAGTTGTTTTCAAAGACCATAAAATAATTCTTTATTGTTTTAAGATAGCAAAGTCCTGTTTACAGTGATCCTGTATCAGAATAAATTGGGAAATCAATGCATAAAACATTTACTAATGAAACATTTGGAATCTACTCCTCAGTGGTGAAGGAGTGAAAAAATTAAATCATTATGGTTATACACAAAGCCATGTATTTTACTTTGTGAGGGTAAATGGGATATTGGATAAAATGTGTAGGACCCCATCTAGGAACACAGGCTGCCCAGTCCACCAGATCAGCAAGGGATATGAAGGATTCCACAGGTGGAGCTAGAAGTGTGTGTCTTCATGTTGAGTGGAAAGAAAAGACTTTGAATCACTCCTGAATACCAACCAAATATCAAATTTCTAAGGGATAAAGACCTAAAATCTGAGTGGCAAAACTTTCAAACTTGGGGCTAGAGAGAGACAACAGCTCATTGGCTAAGAATGCATGCTGCTCTTACAGAGGACTGGAGTTAACCTCCAACACTCCTACATCAGGTGACTTACACTGTCTGTGACCCAACGCCCTCTTTGGGCCTCCACAGCACTCATACATGTGCATATACATGCACACATAAAGAAAAGCTTTAAAGCAATAGAACTCCATTGGCGCATTCAGTAAGAGACACTGAGACACAAGGTGGGTACTCCTTTAAAAGAAGGGGAAAAAGACTTTAAAAAACTATAGAGTGTGTGCAGTACTCATGACAGGGCACTCATCCTGTTTGCCATGTCGTATATTAAACCTCTAACATTACCAGGGGAAAGGGAAAGAACATCCTCATTAATTTTGCTAAGAGAAAATTAAGAGCCATGCATGCACTTGCGCGCGCACACACACACACACACACACACACACACACACACACACACACACACACACACAGAGCTACATCAACAGGATGAGTAAAAAGGTAATTCAAAGTCTAGGAGATTGTATTTTTAATCTTGTGATAAAGGCTGAAGCTGAAACAGAGTAAATGTTTAAAAATTATTTATGAAACTAAGAAGGAAGAGTGGAAAGGAAGAGTGTAAGGAGAAGGAAGGGAGATAAATGGAAAAATGTATCTTGGTTCTCTCCCCACGCCTCATCTTCAGTGGGTACTTTACTTGCCCAGTAGACCAGATAGCCCTTCATGGAGCCACCAATGACGCTTTCCCAAATGGCCCCTTCTGAATTATTTGTATGTAATACTAACCAGGTATTATATACAGGTATATTATACAGGTATGATATTAATACCAGGCAGGAATTGCAGAGTGTAATATCAGGCATTTGGACAAGGCTGTGTCCCCCTTTATTAGAGAATAGAACACCCTCAGAACAGTAGGAAGGAGCACAGGATGTGATTTCCAGCAGGCTCACACCAGACTCTGATTCTGTGACCCCATCTTTGACTCTCATTCTGTGTCTATAAACCTTGGGTAACACTTAGCGTGCAAGTTAATTATGAAAATTAAGTGAGTCTTTGATCCCATGCCTAAATAAGCAGGTCAGTGACTGGTACTCACTCACCCTCTGCTTAACACTTTATTAAGGGCAGAATGTCCAGGCTTCACCTGCAGCCACACACTTCTAAGTGAGCACATCTCACATAGTGCTGATGAAGCTACTGCAATCGCTCAGGGACGCGGGGTCTTTCATCTTGCCACTCTCTCGAGTGGACACCTGCCTCAGTGACTGTAAGGCAGCCCTTGGCCTTCTCAGCAGACCCTTCTTCAAACCGAAGTGTAATGTGACTGCTGCCTGCAGCTGCAGTTTCCAACACGGGGAACATGTTCCCACTGCTCTGCCTGGGTGAGTAACTCCCTGAAACAGAAACCTCTACAGGACCCTCTGAGAACTCGATGAAATGTTTTCCCTGGCTCTGGACTGCAGACGCAGCCTAACAGCAGAGGCATTAGCAAAACACTGACCACAGCTTTCTATTTTCTTTTCTGTGGAATGTGACTTAGTCCTCAGGCCAATAGTGGGCTTTTCTCCTTACATAACCGTTTTTTATATTATTATTATTTTCTTAAGACGTCATTTAGATATTAATAGAGAAGCTTCTCTTTTTGGTCTCATAAGCTAAACCAACTATCTAAAGGAGTCCCCACAGTTGTGAAGGCGGACTGGATGGTCCCCATTCTGAGATAGGAAAAAAAAAAAATCTCACCCAGGCACATACACTCACACACACACTCAGGGAAAGGGAACAATGTAGTGTTTGACACACACCAACCTCTCATTCAGACTCATGCTTGGAAGCACACTCATATGCCTGCAAACATACACACACACACACACACACACACACACACACATACACACACACACACACACACATACACACACACACACACATACACACACACACACACACACACCACCACACACACACACACACACATACACACACATACACACACACACACACACACATACACACACACACACACACACACATACACACACACACACACACACATACACACACACACACACACACACATACACACACATACACACACACACACACACACACACCTGTACGAAGACAAGAGAGAAATTATTTAAAAGGTTGTAGCATCTGTGGTTTCTTCCTAATCTTTATCTTATTTTTTGCTGAGCTGACATGCTGGTTTCCATGGCAACACAGAGTGGCCTGGATAACACATGAAGTTAATTTCAGAGAGGTCTGCAGAGCCAGGCAAAGCACTTTCAATGAAAATTCCTTCCTTTCTCCCAGGAACTGCAGTCTCTGGGCTCCAGGATGCATTTGTGCATATGAAATCAGTAGCAAAGATGCTCTTCCCAGCTAGGAACATAAAAGAGGTCCTACTTTTAGTTTTGAGATTCCGGAATTAGCCAGAGGAGAATAATCTTCCCGTTCTGTGCTGTGATTAACTAGTACACAAACTGTCCTGAAAGGAAATATCATCTGTCCTCTCCAGCAAAGATCCAGTTGTCTTGTGGGCTATCATCAAAGTAGAAGATGATCAATGAGAGAAGTCAACACAGGAGGAAAGGGTGGACAGAGATGGAAGTAGGAGTGTGATAGAAATTTAAATGGGCATTAGAGCATATGAAAACACAGACTATTAGATTGTTCTATGATTATTGCTCAGTAGGAACTGCGAATTCACCTATGCCTAGCTGTCTGAATATGTGTGTTTATCACACAATCAGAGCATGGTGACATCTTTGGAACAGATGATAGTGATACAGAAGAAAATGAAAAAAAAATGCCATTAACTTTCTCTCTGTGTGTTTGGAGGAGGAGGATCTGGAGAATACTTCTTGAAAGAGATGATGTCAGAGTTGAGTCTTAAAGATGAGGCAGGTGTTAGGTCCCTAGCAGGGGAATCTGGAGTGAAGTAGAAAAGAGACTGAGTGGAAAAATGAGGCAACGTGAGGCAGGATACAGGCTGAGTGATGGAGCAGATGGATGAGGTTGTCAGGCAGTCTCTGAAATGAGGCGCATCGGAAAGATAAGTGAGGACCAGGATGGGTTTAGACTTTGCATCTTTGACCATGAGGAAATGTTGCAAGCCATGTGTGCCAGAGCAGGAGCAGATGGTTATGTCAGTCCTTGTGGTGGTGCCTGTGTGAAATGAACTGGATGGAAGTGGGAAGACAGCAGACATGCTCGGTGATAATATGACGTAGAGGACACATCTTCCAACAGTGTTAGCATGTCAGTTCCATGAATGAAGAGTCAGTGAAGTGGTTAGAATTTTGCACACCATAGACTCTTTATACACACATATTGATAAAATGGTAGCTTTTGTTTGTTTGTTTATTTGCTTGCTTGCTTGTTTGTTTGAGATAGTGTCTTGAATATCCCAGGCTGGCCTTGAACTTTCTATGTAGCCAAAGATGTCATTGGGCTTCTGATCCTCCTGTCTCTACTACCTTCAGAGCACTGGGACCACAGGAATGAGTAGCTGTGCCTGCTGATCTATGGCATGGCCCAGATGGAAACCTGGGCTAAGAACTCTGCAAACAGAGCTACCCCCTCAGTCCCAAAGAGTAATTGTTACTGCAGAATTCTACAGGAGCCCCTGACTAGCCCCCCTGCTGGCATCCCCAGGGATTCCAAAGGAATTTTGAAGATGTAACGAAGGACAACTAGTTGGGTGGGCTTAAAGCAGCTGATCTAACTTAATGACAAGAGTCCTTATTTCTCTACATAGTTGCAGAAAAAAACGTCAGGGGAATGAGCAGTGAGTCTTGATCTCTCAGAAAAATGGATTTCTAACAGAGGTCTCCAAACAACCTCAGGACCTAAAAGTTGTTCCTGGGGAGCATTCTTCAGGGAAACGGGTCATGAGTCCTATAGCAAGCCAAATCCTGGCCACACGTGAATGAGCTTGGGGTAGATTCTACATAAGATTCCGGTGGGTACAGGGCTTGGCTTCCTCTGGAATCCTGAACAGAAATGCTAGACCAGCCCACCTGATGTTCTTCCTCACATAACTGTGAGTTTTGCTTGGATACTGTAAATATGGTCTATGTAGGTTGCAATACAGCAAGAAAACTAGCAAATTAGACAAAAATAAGTTACAAAACAGCACACATAATATGTGCCTCTTTTTATTTATACATTCATGTATTTAGGAGTGTGTAGAAGAAAACCAGCTCAAATACATGCACCAAGATGCCAGCAGTAGGCTTTTAGGTTGGTGAATCAAGTTAAGATGAAGAGGATGTCACCAGGAGCCACATAGGAAATCTGCTAACTCCTTATTTTTTTATGGCCTAAATCACATGGAATAAACTTTTGTTGCTTTTTTAAAGATTTGATTTATTTTTTACTTATGTGCCTTTGTGTTTGTCCATCCATGTGTGAGCATGTGCACATGAGTGCAGGTGCTCATTCAGGCCAGAAGAGGGCGCCAGATTCCCCGGAGTAAGAATTTACAGGCGGTTGTGATACCAATGCTTAGAGTCAAAGTTGGATCCTCTGCAAGAGCAACTCTTAACCGCTGAGCCAACTGTTCAGCCCTAAACTCGGTTACTCTTCAGGGACCATTTGCCTCCCATCTCATCCAGTCATTAGAAAGAATCTTTCAGTGTTGCCTGTTCACAAGAGGTAAACTTCTGACTTTGATGAC
This sequence comes from Peromyscus eremicus, assembly GCF_949786415.1. Classification (NCBI taxonomy): domain Eukaryota; kingdom Metazoa; phylum Chordata; class Mammalia; order Rodentia; family Cricetidae; genus Peromyscus; species Peromyscus eremicus. The sequence continues at coordinate 181,617 of NW_026734656.1, read as the reverse complement.
TGGTGAAAATTAAAGTAGTTCATATAGTAGATTTATCCTTGTGTTTCAAAATGGGATGCTTTAAATAAGTAAGCTTCCACACCTTTAGCTATTTCAAATCTGAAGTCTGAGTGATGACCCTCACCATTCACAGTCACTGTAAAGACAGTAAATCCCCAACGAATGGTACAATTCTTAGTAAACCCACTGTTGTTCTTATATCTATGAATGCTGACTTCCTATAATAGTCTGTCTGATTTTTCCTACAGTCTTTCTATGATTGTGTCTTAATGTTGCCTGGTGCCCAGCACACTTCCTGATGCCTACCAAGTCCTTAGTAAGTTCTGGTTCCCTTAATGCATTGAACAATTGATGACAAATGCCCAGTCTGACTCCTGAGACAATGCAGACTGCAGTCACAGGATGCTACCACGAGATGTCAGTGTACATAGGAGAGTGAGGCATGTCAGGAGTATTCTGGATCTCTTCTGAGGCTCTAGGGAAAACACATTTCTAAGACTACAAAGCCAGAAAGCAAACCCTTAGAACTGTGTGCACCTCCTGTGTGGAAATGCATTAAAGACAACTGGTTTACAAAGAAGTGCATCATTGCTCAGCTTGTGACCCTCAACAAAAACCCACGGGATTTCATTTGGGAACAATTCTCTAAGCATAGTTTTGTTCTCCATTTCTGCCATAAATCTGCATCTCTATGGCTGGATGGGGAGACAGCATGATTAACGGGAGATGGGTGAGTCCCATGCAGATTCCTTCTCTTGTTATTTCTGCATCTGTCCAAAATGCATTGGACTTTCTGAGCTTCGTTTTTTCATGTGAAGAAAGAACAGAAGTACCAGGCAGAGATCACCAGTGTCACGTGGAAAACGCTAGGATTTCAGCAGAGAACACATTCTTAAAAGACTAGTTCTTGGTGTGGGCCGAGATTATGAAGAAGGGTTTTTGCTGCAATTCTGGAAGGATTTGGAAAATGAGCCCACAGCAACTTAACTTGGAGCATTCTTTCTCGACTGGGTCCACCAAGCTCTGTGAAAAAGTCTATGTGGTCCCCGATGGTAACTTCCCCTTTCCAAAACACACTCTCGTTGAGCACAAAGATTGATCACCACCAGACTCTAAAAAAAGGTTATGAGTGTGATTGTCTCTCCGGCTTCCTGTGGTCTCCATAAAACTCCCAAGCACAGTATTCTAGGCTCATAAAAATGTCCTCAACCCGTTTCTCATTTGCTTTAATGACGTTTTTTAACGGTTGACATTGGCATCTCTTCTCTAGGGAAAGTGCTGGGAGGTTTTCTTCCCCCTTCCCCAGAATAGCTGCTGTGAACAACCCAGGAACTGGAATGCAGAAATTATATTGTCTGTCTTCCCATGAAAGGACACATACTCAGAGAAAGAAGAACCCTGCCCCCACCCCCCACCCCACCCCCACCCCCACTGCAGCATCAGGCAGGGGACCCTGTGGATCAGCAAATATCCCTATCCTAGAGGAGTCCACACTCACTGTGCCCCAGATCTGTGCTGTTCCCAGAACCCAGGGAAGGAAAGCAGAATCGGTGGTAAATGGAGCAACATTCCCAAGCATCTACTGTATGTACAAGAGGCTCTACAGGCACGGAAACCTTCGTTTAGAAAGAAACGTGGTATTTCGTTTACAATAAGGACTCACTTCCTTTATGTGGCCAGGCCACTCCAAGGAAGTGGAGAGAAAAACACACACCAGCATAAATAGCTCTGGGTAGGGATGCCATCACCATTCTGAAATATAGGATGTCATAAGCACAGGAGGTGGAGATGGAGAGGTGCCAAATAACATCCTGAGACCTCAAGGGGGAAAAAAAGCCAGTTCTGATGGGGGACGACTTGGCTGGCAGAGACCAGACCACCTCTTTATCATTATGTATTCAGAGCTTGGTCTGTTATGTGTGTTGACACCCTATAAGCGAGGCATCCTACTGCTTGGCTAAGCAGTAGCCCTAAGTAGAATTAAACTTTCCTGAGTTGATATAAAGATGAGAAACCACTCCTGTCTTTCATCCAGAGGCCCACAGCAAAAGAAAAGTAAAAATGGACAAGCAGACAGAGAGAGGCAGAGAGAAACAGGGAGAGAGTGAGTTGCTAGGACAGCCCAGAAGAATCAATGTACTTTCCATGAGGTTCCTTTTCCTAACAGAACTTCCCTCTGATTCAGTTTCCCAAACAACTCTTGCTGCTCCCCTTGAGTGCTATGTTTGGTTTTACAGAGCAGAAGTCATTTTTCTGATCATTCTCATGGTTGGAGCATATTCTCTAGAGTATAACAGAATCCTGGTTCCTCCCCCTACAGATTCAGCTTCCTAACTCCTAGAGAGAACTAGGATGGTACATCCGTGAGGATTGTGCTGTTGTTGTTGATGTTGTTGTTAATTTGCTGTCGTTTTTTAAAAGTAGGCTTTAATGAAGATGGTATTTGCAGCTTCCATCCCAGCAGCATAGGGGTAGCGCAAACTCCTTGGGTGATGAATCCCACTTCCTGGCCCCTCTTCAAGCCTGAGGCATTCTCTCTCTCCCCCACCCCTGGAAAAGAATGCAGCCATGCACACGTGCAGCTATGTGAAGAGCAGCTGATAACAGCACTAACCCCCGCTGTTCACTGTCTTCTAGGTATCTTTGCATTTTTTTCCTCTTCCCTGGCAATCGTAGCTGTGGATTCTACTGCTGCCGCTGCTTTCTGCTAGCATGGACGCCTATATATCTTGTCTTTCCTTAAGCCCTCTTCATCCGTGCCCCAGGAAATGACCCTCCACCACCATGGTGTGAGGAGCTCAATGCCCGTGAGAGAGTCCATCCAACCTGTGTGTGGGAAGACGTGGAGCTCATTACTCGTCAGTATGTTGGTTTTGCTTTGTTTCTGGATTATTCTTTCGAGTTCTCTTCACCTCCCGTCCCCCTCCCCTCCAAATTACATCGCATCTGGGTGTCTAAATCCTGCGCACAGCTGCGCCAATGTCTTCTCCACTCCTTCCATCTGCCTGTTTGTTTTTCTTGGTGTTAGTTTGCAGTCTGCTATTTTGTATAAGCAAAATTATCCTTTCATGTCCTACCCGTTCCAACGGCTTCTTCTGGATGCTGTAAGCGGCGGCATCTGTGGTGCTTGTCTCCTCATTATGTTTCCAGCCTCTTAATAGGAAAGGTGAGCTGGCAGATGGGGCAGGAATACAGAGCCTTTGCACCTCTGACCCCAAGGTGGGATTCCTCCCAAGATCGCAAAAGCTTGCTCCAAAGAGGACCATCATTAGGACTGACTTGTTACGATTGTATATTAACTTCTGCTCTGCAGAGATGATTAGGACAGATTTAGACAAAGCTTCCAGGCACATTTCAATACAAATGAGTCATCACAACCAACCATAAAAATCTGACGCTGAAAGTAGATGTCTATCTCCAGTTTCCAGATTCTACTCAAGTTTGTATTGCTGCTTATGTCTAGACCACTTTAGGCAGCTGGGCTAGAGTAGGAGCAACTGGACAGAACTGAGTAGATGGAAAGCTGATTGAAGGCACTATGTGGATGCTAGGTTGTTGGGGTGGAATTCTAGGATGCTGAGGTAGGATGCTAACATGCTGGAGCTGGAAGAGGTCAAAACCTTCATTGCCAAATCTATTGAGTGAGCAGCTTGACTAGATGGTTTCTGAAGTGACCAGTACAGATGTGATCAATCCATTGATCATATACTTATAGTGGGATAAAACAAGGCAAACTGAGTATGTCTGTGTCCTAAACAGCTCACACTCCACAGTCAGGGGAGACAGAGGCATCACAGACAGATCCCTATACAGCAGGCACCAGCACAAAAGCAATAATCATCTTTGCTTTCCTTATATGGCTCTCTAGTCCACGGGCTGATGCTTATATTTTTGTGTAGTGTATTCATGCCTTTTTAAATCTAGGGCTCTTATTATTGGAGATCTTTGTTCCTCACAACGCAGACCCTGCACCCCCAGAATCCCCTTTAGCCTCTTTCCCCCTCATTCTCTGCACCCCGGTGCCATGGGGTCCTCTCTACTCCCTGAGTGGATGATCAAGCACCTGAAATAGATGACTTCCTTTCTGTGATTGACGGCTCCCTCCAACTGTCAGCTCAAATAAGCCTGTCCTTTTTTAAATTGCTTTTTGTCACAGCATGAGGACAAGTGACAAAGACAGAGGTGTTCCTCTCTGTACCTTGCACCATAGTCCATAGTATACTTTCTTTGTTTCACACCTGTCCACAGGCCCAAGTAACCATCTGTTATATTCAGAGAGGGGCCAAATCCCCAAACTAGGTCCTCGTGTGTGGATCTGCACACCCCAGCTCCAATATGTGTCCCTCAAAGCCACTGATGCAATTCTAGCTCCTCATTTGATTTCATAACCAGATCTTGCCTCTCTTTCTCCCTATGTCCTTCCTTGCTAAAACTAAATGGATGCCATGCCAAGATTTACATGTTTCCTACTGAGATTGAGTGACTTTCTTTAATTTGCCACATTTATTATCAAATGATAACATAGTTCATTTCACATTAGTACAAGGTCTTTACTGTTTGGAATAGTCTTCTGTTTTGTGTGTGCGCGCAAGTTCATATGCGTGTGGAGTCTGTGTCATGTGTGTGTGCACATATGTATGTATATGGACATTCTTGTGTATATATACATGTGTGTGCATGTGTGTATGTATGTGTATGTATGAATGTGTGTATAAGTGTGTTCATGCATATGTGTATGGTGTGCTTTTGTGTGTGGAGATCAGAGGACCATGTCCATGCTGTTCTTTCTGGTCTTGGGGGTGCTGATTAGTTGGCTGACTGGCCAGTGAGCCCTAAAAATGTACCTGTCTCTGCCCCCCTGGAACTAGGAATACAGGCATGGCCACCAGGTTTTTCTTTATTTAACATTGGTTTTGCAGATCAATCAGGTCCCTCATGCTTGCACGATAAGCCATTTAAACACTGATCTATCTGCACAGACCACCTGGCCTTTATCATTAATTTTGTACCTTTTCTCCATCTTAAGACTCACATATGCAGGGCAACAAATTCGGGGTCCCACGGATCATGGTCAGCAACTAACCAGGTAGAGACACCTCCAGCTTCCACCACATGACCCAGCTGTGCCACTTTCTCGCCGGGTCTGCAGATGGAGTCCCTTCCTCTGTTTGCCCGTCTCTTTGTGCACGTCAGGCTTCATACAACCATCCCAGAACTTCCTGTAGGGCTCTTTGGGGGAAAGCTGTTTTCCTTCCTTGTATCTGTCAAATTACTGAGGAAAAACATCCTCAGGTGCAGTCCTAAAAATCTCTCTGTGAGAAATAAAGAATTGACCCCTTTCTGGTTTGCTGATGATGGTACAGTCACTTCTTGTACCTGGTAGACCATTTGGCCCACGGATCATTTATAATGCTTTCTGCAACCAATGGCATTAGAGATTTTTAATTGTATTACATCACAGGAAATCTGGAGATGGGCAGCACCCTGCTTGAATGGTAGCTAAACAATGTTATCAGTGACCCAGGTTCAACTTGGTCATCCACACTGGGTTGGCTAGACACTACCCAATCCAAGCAAAATAACCACAGGCAACTGGGTTAGAGTCTGGTAAAGGGGTGCAGGAGGAAAAGACACCTCCTCCAGATCTTTATCTTAACTCATCAAGAAAACAAAAGTCTTTCTCAGAAGCCCTTGAAGATGTTGGTTAGAAGTACAATATAATCTTAAGTAATACATAGCCAAGAAGAGGTTGTATCTTGACTGATTGGAACTATTGATGATTCCTCAACCAGGAATGGAAAAGAGGGTTTTTCCATATTCTATTCTTGCTTAGCAATTGACTCAAGAATTGGGTTGGGGTTGTAAGCATGGTGCATGGGCATGAGCCTATCAGGCACATGGCCCTAGGCTCCATCTCCAGTACCAAAAATAGGAAAAAAATTAAAAGCACTAACTATAGCTACCCCAAAATACAAAATACCGCTTCTTCGTAAGAAACCAAAACTTATCATAAGAGACGATTATACTGTTCTGTGTTGAATAACATCACCCTTTGAACTCTGAATGTGCTACTCCATTGTGATTCAGCATCTCATTTTACTAACAACTCTGGCACTTTTTTATTATCATCCCTTTAAAATTTCATGAGGATGTGTCTCTTTTGATACCCCCTCTCTCCCTCTTTCCCTCTATCTCCTTTACCTTCCCTGTTTCTTTGGTAATTCATATTAATTATATGGTCAGTTCAGTGTCATAGAGCTGGCTAGCTGCTAAGCCAAAATTCGGTCCTCTACAGCTTAGATTCCCCATCTGTCTTACTTCTTGGTTTGACTTACTGTAATCCATCATCTTTCTTGCAGTTCATTCAAGGGAGATAAAGTTGAGTAGGATTACATTGTAATGTCACCTTTGCTTTTTATCCCAGCGTTTTCTTGACTGTTCCAGCATACCATGGCCTTATTCAGATCTTCCCTGAATAGTGATTTGACAGAAAGATTAGAGCTTGTGTTTGAATGACAGAATGTGTATATTGAACACAAGATGCTACCTTGTGTTAAACTAAATTCTGATGTTATAATACAGCCTAAGGTAGTGTTTTGCCTTCTTGACTTGAGGCTTGCTATTTCGTTAACAAAAAAAACCCCCAAACTTCTCTTCTTCTTCTTCTTCTTCTTCTTCTTCTTCTTCTTCTTCTTCTTCTTCTTCTTCTTCCTCCTCTTCCTCTTCCTCTTCCTCTTCTTCCTCCTTCTCCTCCTCCTTCTCTTCTTCTCCTTCTTCTTTGTCTTGTAATTATTTATTGCTTAAAGATTTTTTAAATCTTTTTCATACTCCCCTCTTTTCTGTTTTTGTTATAGTATTGGCAACAGCATTCGCTGCCTTTTCTTCATGAACTGTGTTGTCTCTTTCTTCAGTGTCATACTCAGCCATGACTTTGAAGTCCTCAGGTGATCCCTCAAGATATAATCTGTGACTCACTAAAGCCACTCTTCTTCACATGTCACAGGGCACCTGATCCACATGGAATATCTGAGAAGTATCCACTAGATTTCATACTGGTACATAATGGAAACCCCAAACTATGTTGAAAGGGACTGCAAGCTCATTGCTGCCAACTCTCAGGAAGCATCTAGTGTAGACCGTAGACCATAGGAAGGAAAAGCAATCAAACCTCCCACGTGCCCCCACATCCATCAAGTCACACTGTTCTGAGTACTAATCTCATGAGAGTTTGACAATACCCATGTGTCTGTCTTTAACAACCAGAAGTGGTGGAGCCTGAACAGGATGCAAATTATTCTCAGGCAGCCTGGGAAACATCTAAAAGATCCCCAGGCTTATGGAGATGATCTTTCTCACTTTTGCAGCCTTAGCCATTGGGAAACCATGTCAGCTTGATAAATGGCACCATTATCAGGATCCCAGAAATAATGGGAATGAATGCCCTTCTTATTTTTCCATTACCATTCTGAAGATAGCCCCCAAAGCTGCTTCACCCTGGGGTCCTGGGTCTTCAAATGTTCTCATGTCTCACCATATCCTAAAGACATTAAAAGAGAGAAAGAGTTAGCTCCAGGCTCTAGTAGGACATCGCCTTGAGTTGTCACAGGGCTTTGCTGCTCAGCCCTAGTAGAAACAACAGAGCTGTCGTGAAGGACTTGTGTTCTCCATACCAGCCAGAAGCTGTGATGAGAAGCCCATGTGAGTATGTTATAGCAGGAAGCTTGACATTTCAGGAATTCACAGGGCCATGAAGTGAGTATCTAGACAACTGTAATTTAGTTGTTAAATGTTAAGGGAGAGGGGAGTGGAAAACAAATACATAACTTGGCGTGGGCAGTTGTTGGAAATAGTGACCCACAGCTCCTTCAATGCATGTACATCTTGAAAGACAGGTAGCAATACCGGGTAAGCTGGAGGGATTTTTCAGTAAGAGGGAAGAACACACCCTGTGGTGCACATGTGTACATAACCTGACAAGACACGCTTACACCATAACAAATAGGTCCATCAGTACAATGGGAGCCAAAGAGACTAGAAGGAAATGAGATACAGGAAAGAGAGATCACTGACTAACTGGTCATATGTACTCAAGCCAGGGGCCTATTATAATCAACTAGTTCCTTCTCTTAAGCTGTTGGTCATGGCCTCATATACGGTTACATATATGAATGTGGGGAGTCACTGAAAAATTGAGAATAGTAAAAGATTTCTAAACAGGTAACTACCAAAAATTGATTCAAAATCAGAGGCTGGAGCGTTTATTGCTCCTGTACAGGACCAGGGTTCGGTTCCTAGCACCTACATTTGGCATCTCACAGCTGCCCGTAACTCCATTTCCAGGGAATCTGATACTCACTTCCGGCCCCCAGTGCACATACATAGAAGAAGCAAGATCACACAAAGAAAAACAAAACAAAAAGTAAATAAATAAATAAACTTGATTGAAAGTCAAGTGTGTAATGAATCCAAGTTGTCCTGGTGGTGTTTGCCCATGTGTATAGCTTTACCAGGTTTCAGCCCTGGTTCTAAATCTACAAAGTGTATACTTTGTGATGGATATGCCATTGTGTCAACCCAGCAATGAATGCTCCATGAAAGACCTTGGCTCATATTAGAGACTTGTATATAATGAGTTACAGTGTTTTTTTTTTAAACTGTGCTCTCAGAGGAACATAATGGCTTAATTATGGGAAACAAAGGCTTAATATTTTCCTACCATCATTCCTTAGTATATATCAAATTAGTTCATCATTTGAGTTGCTGACTTGCGTTTCATCAATACCAGTTAAAGTAACTTTGCCTTTGTATTATGACAGAGATTCTAACCATTTCTGAAATATCCATAAAAATACTTCTGCAGTTTTTACTGTGTATTTATGGGAAGCGGCATCCTCAGCATTGATGCAGACTCTGGAGAAGCCTGCAATGTTTTGAAAATGCTGTGTCTTGCAGTATTAAATATTCAGCCAAGAGCTGTCCTTATGTGGAAACAAATAAGCACATTCTTCTTATGATCATACCTGTTTGCTTTTGTCTTCAGTAAATAATACAATCACATGCATGTCTTTGAATTGTTTTAACACGTACTTCTTTATTATTTATTCTCAGGCATGTTTATCTCATTCCTATTTTATTTAACTGTATACCACAAGTCATATAAAATTTGAGAGGGGGCGAGCTACAGGAGGTCAGGAGTTGAAATGTTTACAAAGCTCTGATCTAGGCCCAGTCATTTCCAAAGTTTTATTTCTTCTACCTTACTTTAACATGGTCCTTCTAGTCCAGGTAGAGTAGAGATAGTCTGTAGAGGGACAGTACTGCAGAAGGAGAGGCCCAGGCCCTATTACTGTCTCTTACATAGGACCCACTTGTTTAGAAGAGCCCAGACCATTCCTGCCTCCACTACTATCTGAGAAGAGTCGATCTGTGGGAATGGTGTCAAGCCAGCTTCCTTTGGAACACTGCAGAACTTATTTAAAACACACAACTGGCCACATACGTTGTCATGAATGAATCAGTCAATCCCGGTGGGCGTTGCTAGCACAGGGGCTGTGAAGGCTGTGTTGCAGTGTTGGACAACCACTGTCCTCAGTGAGGGAAGCAAAATCAGAGGAGAAGAGAGTAGGGTGAGCACACACAGTGCACAGAGATTAGAGCCAGGGTGATAGACGACATAGGTGTCTCCTGAGATCTCTGTGACCTGTGTAGTGTGTCATTATCAATGTGTACTCTGTTCTCCTAACAATTCAAGTGGTCTTTTGACAAAAGCCTGTGTGCAGATCTAATCATAACTATGGATTTTTGCTGAATGTCTCACCACCTGGACAATCCCTGAGCAAGTGATGTCCTCCCAAAACCCAAGCTGTCAATCTGCCTTGATGCTGAGATTGAGTTTGATTTTCTGTCCTTTTAGGCTAGGTGAAAAGTCCTCAAACAAGCCTCCTTCTCCTCCCAGGTGACATGTCTAAGACTTTTATGCTAGGTATGACAAAGCAGAGCTTTTGCAGGATCTAAGTGGAGTCTAAAATAGCCTCACCATTCATGAGCAGTCTTCCATGAACATGGCTTCCAAGCTCCCTTAAAGGGTGCTATCGGGACCTGAAACATTAAGACAAGGCAATGAGAAATCTTTTTCCAATTTCCCTGGAAAACCTCACACACCTACATGGGATTCTTGCCTAAACCTTGACCAATTGTTAAAAGGTACTGTAACAATAGTAGACATAGGATGAACGTTATGTTTTAAACTCAACAGCTTCCAAATGAATTTCAATCACATATACATTGTTAGGGAAAGTTTTTTATTATTATTATTTTTCATGGAACTATCAAAGAAGCATTATTATAAGTTTTTTTTATGAATACTGTACTTTATGATATCTTTTATTAATAAAGGGCTAATACTGTAATTGTTTCTGTGGTAACAGAATGATTACATAATTACATATCTCTATTTGAGATAACTGCACACTCATTTCTCCCCTTTCTTCATACAAAGTACGTACGTTTGCTTTGGAATCCAAATTTGTGCTTTGGGTAAGGCAACCCAGTAGCCAACATCGTCATTTTATGAAGCCACAAAAAGGTTCTCTGAGAAAGGGCTCTGACTTGAATGCTCACTAAAGGGAAATTAATAGTCTCGGTTCAAACATCCTCCTTAATCCATCTCCTTTTGCCTCTTCTCGGCAAGAGAAGAATGCCTTTGTCACCGTGGCTTAGGAAAGGGACGAGTGGGGAGCAGCAGGCCGCTGGCATGGAACCACGGAAGCTGGTCCTGGGGTGTCTCGGCAGCCGTGAGAGAAGCTGCCAAGTCAGAGACGTGTAGTGTGTCATCATCCATTTGCACTCCGATTTCCTAACAGTTCAAGAGGCCTTCTGACAAAAGCCTGCGTGCGGATCTAATCACAACTGGATTTTTGCTGAGTGTCTCACAACCTGGGAACAGGCCCAGTCGCTGAGCATACTTACCCTGCATGGGTTTGTTTTACTGAGCCTAAAGGCGACAGCCAAGCTGATTAGAAAATGTGCTCTGCGGGAATGGTCTCCCTTTTAAATGCCCCTTTTAGTAGAATTATTTCTGGTCACTTCTAAGTCTACATCCAACTGAGTAACTATTGTGATTGAGGATGATATACCTGTTTTCTGGGTCTAGTGTGGATTCAAATGATCCTTATTTCTAATTATATCATATAATTCAAATATTTAATGGCCCAGGCTGACCTACTTCCTGCCACTCAGACACAGAACATCTAGTCCTTTCATGAGTTACAATATGTACTTAAACCTCATGACCTCCCTCACGACATACTCCACATCAGTTGAGTTTCCCATTAGAATGTCCTTGGGATTTCTGTTCACTTTTATTCATGGAATGTATGGAAATATTTCCCCACCCCATCTCTAAACATTCTTGAATTTGTTCAAAGACTATAGTGTTTTCTGACCACCTCTTCTGTCCAATGCAATGTTCATCAAGGCAAGTTGACCCTCCCTTGAACAACTTCTCGTGCTGTCACCTGAGAGTCCCTGTCCTTGTATTGTCAAATAAGAGGACTCTAGTGCATGCCTAGGCTACTTAGGAGGGAGGAGAGTGGGAAGGACAGTCAACATAAATGGGCATGAACAGGGAATGGGGACAGAGCTCACTCCCAAGACAAGGGATTGTGCCATGCCTTATTCAAATGGACTGAAACACCTGTTTCTGTGTCATTAATTTTATTCTGTTTCCTTCGACTCCCCAGTCCTCTGACCTTTGCCTCTTCATCCCCGATTATTGTAATTTGGATGTGAAGTATCCTCCAAAGGCTGATGTGCTAAAGGCTTGTTCCCCATGGAACTGTTGGGAGGTGGTAGCACATTAAGAGAGAGAATCTTCCTGAAGTCACAGGGGAATGCCTTGAAGGAGTTAGGTATTAGACCCCTGGCCTCTTCCTCTATCTTCACTCCCAGGATACAAAGAAGCTAACAGGGCTCCTCTCCCATGTGTCGCTGCCATGATGCACTATGGCACCCCGGGCCAATAGCCACAAGGCCAAGCAAGTGTAAATTGGAACCTTTGAAACCGTGAGCCAAAGTAAATCATTCCTCCTTCTCAGTTGTGTGTCTTGGGTACTGTGTCACAGTGACATAAACATAACTAGGATATTGACTTATTATACAACATACGTAGATACTTAAACAGAGTTTTCATGTATCATTTACCCTCTTCACATGCCCAAGATGAGATAGTGAAGAGCCTCAAAAAGGGAAGAGAAAAACTAAAGCTAATTATTATCGAGCTAGGCGGCAGTGGTGCATGCCTTTAATCCAGGCACTCAGGAGGCAGAGCCAGGTTGATCTCTGTGAGTTCAAGGCCAGCCTGGTGTATGGAGCAAGATCCAGGACAGGCACCAAAACTACACGGAGAAACCCTGTCTCGAAAAAACCAAAAAAAGAAAAAGAAAAAAATTATTATTGAACTCTTGTGCTGGTAGTTTTAGTGATCTTGAAAAGCATTGTTAGTAGAGAAGGTTGACATTATATTAATATATGCTAGGTGTGATATTGACAGCATGGGACAAGCATGAGGTGACTTTACATCACATGGAGTTGGATTACTCAGCTGAGATGAACATGCCCTTTAAGACTTTCCCAAGAATTGTCCATCCAACTTCTCTTTTTGGATGTTTTCAGAGATATACTAGTCTGACCCTAGTCTACTAGTTAACTGATCACATTGTTGATGAATCCAGAACTATTAAAAAGAATTCTCCCTTACATTGAACTCATCTGACATTTTAAAGATATCCTCTTGTCTCTGAAATCACCTCTGCCCCCTAGGGGCTCAGAAATGAAAAAAATATCAATATCCTCATCTACTGGACTCCTTTTAAGACCATTCCAAATTTGTCATCAGATTTTTGTTAGACTGGAGCTTTGAAATGCTGTGTGTGTTGATCTCTTTAAATACTCTCCTCGTGGCCAAAAGGCCTCTAGTCATTCTCTCACCTCCTGCTGTTTATAAACCTGGGACATACGGTCCTTCTTGGGGAAGAAGAAGGGTCAGGTTCTTTTGTTTGTTGAGAGTTTGTAAATGTATACTAAGTGCTCTAAAATATTCATAATGTGGTCATAACTCTCTCTTTTGTGGGAGTTAGTCCTAAGGAAATCACTAGAACTATAACTAAAGCTTTTTAACTACTATGTCATCAACTTAGGAATGTCCAAAACAATGAAAGTTTCAAAGCTCTACATACGACCAAACTTCAGGATATTATGCAATAGCCCATGAGTCATGGCAATAATGGGAAACTGGGAAGCTATTTAAATACTTCTATTAAACTCAACATATTGGCATTTGAACAGCACAGGAAAAAAGAGAATACACTGGAAGCATATTAGTGCAATAGAAAAGATAAATGCCAAATGCTTTTGTTAGTGGGATTTGAGTATCAACACATAACATAATTTATCTCTTCTACAAACTGCAAATACATACATACATACATACCCTAAGTGCTGGAGAGAGAACTCAGCAGTAAAGAGCACTGGCTGCTCTTGCAGAGAACACACCTTCAGCTCCTAACCACACGTAACTCAAGTTCCAAAGAATCCTACCCGCTGCCCCTTAGCTCTATGGGAATCTGCTTGTACAGGGTACAAATACATATATTCAGGGACACATGATTATGTATAAATAAGTCATTCCAAAACCACCTTATATGCTGTGTAGTTACGTGTGTTCTTTCAAAGGGGTCAGCAAGAGTTTAATCTTGAAGAACGAAGTCCAAAGGCCAAAGTTTACCTGATTATCATGTTAAGCCAGTCTAAGAAGCTCCGTTTAACCCTTCCTATAATGACTATAATCAGATTGCTATGCGTGCAGATGAACTGAAGCTCCGCCTTTCTATTCAAACTATGAAAAATGCGGTGATTATGGAATCATAAGCTTGGTATTTATTGACCGCCGTACTGTGGAGCACTGTGTAGGTAGCAGACTACGTCTGCAGTGGCAATCTTGATCCCAACTGAATGTTCTATCCATTAAACAGTCCACAGAACCATGGCCACACAAGAACAGATTCCTAAGAATACCATTGGCAAAGACATGGATGCCAGCCTACAACTGTGGCCAGTGAGTTCCCAGTTCTACCAGTGTGGGTGAAATACCTCTGACTTGGCTGTATCTTGACAATTAGGGTCAGCATAACCAAGATGGTTTTCTTCTAAGTTGATGTTGTTTTTCCAAACTCAAGTGGGATAAAACTTATTTATTCAAAGGTAACATACTAGCCAGGATATAGGCTATAAATTATTTTCTGTTTCCAGTATCTGAAAGGAGATCTTTTTTTAAAGCTGGACATTTTAGATATGAGTATACTTATGTTATCATGGGATAGTCATAAAATAGAGTTTGGGAAATATTTTCAGAACTATAGCATTGTGGGAAGGGATGTGGAACAGAGGTACAGAGCTCATGTAGAGTGCACAGGGTCCTGAGTTTCATCCCCAGCACCGGAATAATGATAAAGATGAAGATGATGAGGGGGAAGAAGAGGAGGAGGATGAAGATGGTGATGAGTAACAGTTTTATGGACAATTATCTGGAATAGTTAAAAGTGGGTTACTCTTCATCTTTTAGACAGAATTGTCAGTTGCATCCTAACAATATAGTTGCACAATTGTTGGGGATCAAAGCTTATATTCAGTAGAATACTAGAGGGTATGAATGAAGAGGGTAATTGTGCCATCTTTGATCTGGGAATGCCAGATCGGCAATTATTAAGATTACCAAGGTGTTAACTCTATTGTCACAGGAATAGCCAACTGTGTTTATTACCTTGTTACTCTCATGGTGAGTAGATATGATTGTCATTGTGAGGAATGAAGGGGAAGCGTGCTTAGTGGCTTCTCACTCTCTTCATGGATGCCAGGCTTTCCAAATTCTCGGATGTACCTTTTCTTTTAACGCCCCCTTCCTCCTTTCTGGAGGGTGAAATTCCTGCAACCACAGCTGACTTATTCACGTCCCCTTGGCATCTAGTGTCATGCCTCACGTGCAACATATCTATTCCCCAGTATGGGAGAGCTTAAGAACAAACGATGAGCACACAGGAGGGAATTAATGCTGACGTAGTGAGTCATCTGCTCAGACTGTTGGAAGGAAGGGATCAGAAAGAACCAGATCTCCCTGTCAGTGAAGTCCTTGTTTATTTTACTAACCCCATCAACTGTAGCAAATGATGCCAGGCACAGTTTCCTGAATGTCGCTTTTTGCTATTTATCATTTCTATAGAATATTTTCCATCTAGTCATTATATATATATACATATATATATATATATATCATATTATGTCTGCATGTAAACATATATTTGACCTCTCTTAAGACAGAGATTTTAGCTTTGCCTGTTTTTAGCTTCATTTATCCTGACATTTAATACATTAAAATCACTCCTGCTGGCCAAGTGAATGAATCCAGGGTCCTCTCGATGAAAAGGTATAATGATTAAGACAATAAAAATAAGCTGCTGCCTATAAAAATAATGTGTATACAGAACTTAGGACAAGAAGAGGCTACCCAAGCGAATCACCAGTGACCAGATACCCTTCCTGTTTGTCATGTGACGGTCAGCATTGGAAAAACTCAGAATGTATCTACAAGCCTATTGATGTTTACCCACTCAGTTATACAGTGAAGCTTATCTCAAAATAAGCTTGTTTTAGCATTACCATGTAAATATACCTGAAAGGCTATTAGCAAAAACTCTTAACTAGGTGAATCTCTGAAACTGTTTCTGTGACCTATTTTCCTTTCCAGATTATTCTTTCCCTTGTTGAGTTTATTTGCACTAAGATGGAGAGAGTTTTTTATCTGTTTACAGCCTCATGCTCTCATGTTTGTGGACAATTTTCATGATTCCATATTGATATATAATATTATGATATATTAAAATTGAAGTCAATAACATGTTGATAATGCTCCCATGGTTATTAAGCATGTAAAATTGGTGCCATTGTGTAAATATCCTGGGAGAAAAGAAGGGGGTTAAGTTTTTAATAATGGATTCAAATCCAAGCCTTCCAAAGCTGAAATTCAATGTTTGTCTCCCACCCATTATAAGAAATACCTTTATCTGTCCAATATTTGTCTTTGAGTGTTCTTAAGTTTCACAAACAAGTACAGTGTGTGCAGTGTCCTGGACATTTTTCTGGCATCAATGCCCTGCACTCTTGCTTTGCACCAAGTTTAACAAGCTTACACTGTCACCACAAGCAATTATATTTTATAATTTCCTGGAATTTGGGATATCATGTTTTATTGCTGTTTGTCTAGGTAAAAAGATATTGTCTTGGTCCTGTTTTTATTTGCACCGAAGTTCAAATTGTAGATCTTCACTCAATCAAAATGATTCTTCCCACACCTTGGCTCGTTCGGTGAGAGCAAGGCAATTTCCAGAAACATGTGCAGCTGTCTACAGACATCGACCCAGTAGATTGTTGGGATTTTATTTAATATTTCTTCTCTGCTAAACTCCCAGACAGAATACGCTACCAATTTCTCTTCTGCAGTGAGCTTCATTATGTCCTCTATCCGGCTTACATTTATAACACGTTTTTGTTTGTGGTGTTCTACTTCAGGCTCCAGAATATGCAGTCAGGTGGTACCTGACCAGCCTAATCCTTTCCAGGGTGTCTAATGAAAAACTACTTCGAGAAGGTTGCAAAAATGTACTATGTGCAGAAAATACTTTACAGTTTAGAAAGTGGGTGGGTTCAGGAAAATAAAACAACTGTCTTTAATACATAATTTGCCTCCGTACAACAGGTATTCCTGAGAGAAGGGTATCATTTATTAAACTCCAGGAGAGAAGTACAGAAAGTGTTGAACAGCACTCAGCAGGGAAGCATCCTGGTGGTCCTCAGTGTCCTCACAGTTCACTCTCTTGTGAAAATGAATGTGGTTGGGGAACCACAGACAGCAGATGAGAGGGTATAAACAGGCTATTTGGCCTTGTTTCCAATGTAGGATTTGAACATAATCCCTCATTAGTAAAGAGATCGTTCCTCAAAGCCATTCCTAAATGATCTCGGTCATGTCAAATTGCAGTAACTCCCTTTATTCATCCTTAATATTTAGCATCATTAGACACAGAGGATGCAGTCCTCATGGCAACCTTACAGGTCACATTTATTATTCCTCTGTTTGTGAGCAGCCTGCACATGAAGGCATTTGAAGAGTTCAACCCGTTCACAGAGTGGGGCCGCAGAGCGTGACTGTGAGCCAGACATGCTTCCCACCTGACTCCTCCCTCCACCCAATCAGAGCAGTCAGGTGGGCGCCCTCCTCAGTAACGTGTCCCTGTGGACTTGTTGGCTCAGCATAAATCTTCCTGGTCTCTTATGACAGAACTAAATAGCAGCATGACATTTAAAATTCAAATCCAAAAACCCTGGAGCAAAAGAAGACCTTAAACAAATTCATTTCTCCTCCCAGGGGAAACTCATTCATCACGGCAAAGAAAACGTTAAAGAAATGAAGAGAGCTGAATTCCCAGAGGTGTTCGGAGGTAGCTGAGGGGGCTGGTAGGTCTCCAAGGATGGCAGGGAAGAGTTCTGTGTGTCCTGGAGGAGGGGGCTTCTACCGACCTGTGCTTTTCCTCTCTGAGGCTCGGGTTTCCGGCCTGTAAAGCACGGGGCTTCCAGAGACAAGTTTGTTTGTGAGTCTCCTAATGTGTAAACAGCCACCCAAATCAAATGGATGTGAATGATCAATGAACAGGCAAAAGAATAAAAAAAAAATACATGAATGGATAGATAGATGACAGATGATATATGATAGGTATATAGATGAGAGAAAGAAAGAGAGAGAGAATACGTAGATATATAGATGTTTTTGTCTCATTCTCTAAAGATAGAAGATAAATAGATATATGATAGATGATTAGTCGATAGATAGATAAATAGATAAATAGATAGATAGATAGATAGATAGATAGATAGATAGATGATTAATGATTAATTGATAGACAGACAGACAGATGTATAGATGAAAATAAATAGGGGAATTCCTTTTCTAGTCCAACCTGACCTAAGCAGGGCCTTTGGGCTAGGAAGCATATTTTATAAATCATCCATGACAACCATGCCCCAGCATCTCATTGGCTTTTATGCATTTCAAATTCTTCCTGAATTTTGCTATAACCACAGTGAAGACAAAAAGTCTCTCAAGTGCTTTATTTCTCTAGAATGAAGCCTATCAAGTGACTTCTTCCCTTGGAAACATGGAATTGGGATGGATTGTAATTCTTTTACCAACCTGAGTGGCATTTGTGTATTTTTTTTCTCTGACAGCTTTATGTTTAAATTGTATTTTCACGTTGTGTAAAACGGCACACAAAATCAGTCCATCCTGTTTGAAGATTGCTAATTCTCAGCTGTGCATGAGGCACATGCCTGTAACTCCAGCACAGAGACAGGAGGCTCTCTGAAAGTTTAAGTCTTCCCAGGTCTACATAGGAGTCTCCACTCAGCCATGTCTATATAATGAAATCTTGATTAATAAAGAAGAAAACAAAAGAAGAAAAATGAATTCAATTTCTGACAAGATAGTGATTGGCAGTAATGCAAAAAGGAGGAGGAGGAAGAGGAGGAGGGGGTGCAGGAAAAGGAGAAGGAGGTGGAGGAAGAGCAAGAGGAGGAGGAGGAAGAGGAAGAGAAGGAGCAGCAACAGGAGGAGAAATGGGAAAAGGAGAAGCAGGAAGACCAAGAGGAGAGTCTTCTCCAAAACCGGAAGTCAGACTGTCTGAACACAGGATGCAGCTGACTGTGAGCAGGCTTGCTGAACTCAGAGCAACAGGCTGTAGAATGTTGTCAAGCGTAAGAAACCTGGAGGTGAGAGCTTGGACCCAGATGAGCCAAGAGATGTGACAGGACCACTGCTCATCCTCCCAACACATCTTCAGTAAGTCAGGAAATAAAGCTCCCTCTATCATGTGAACTAGTAGGAAAGTTTAAATCTCTCCTGGTACCTCACATGGCTTTGGACTGCAAACTTATACGACCTGAGTCAAAGGCAGAAATAAGTACGAAAGGTTTTATAGGTACATCAGGCACAAAGTCTTCCTAGGGTTTCCCACTGGCTCGGGGGTGTGAGGAAGAGGCATTCCTAATTCTGAGTCACAACAATTACAAACTCCATGAAGAAACACTCTTTCTTGGACATAGGAGAATGCCCACAAACGGAGGGGATTGCAATGGGGCCAATGGAAATCCATCACAAGAGCAAGTGACTGAGGCAAGCAGCTAACCATAACGCTAGACAGTCAATCCATTAAGAAAAGATCACCATGTGAAAACAAAACCCAAGAAGGACAGATTGACAGAGAGAAGAGCAGAACGTCTAGAAAGAAACCATTTCCTTGAAATTGAAACCTCCCTGGGCAGATGAAATACAGATAAGAGTCATTGGAGTAATACATCAGTACAGTGAGAAATTTATTTGCTCATCACTTCAGGAATAATGAAAGAAATGACACTAATATGCACTATATAAAAGGTTTCAGAAAGATATGATGAAAAGGCCCAACATGCACCTGCTAGAAAAAGAATGAAATATGAGGCTGGACAGATGTTAAGAGTGCTTGCTGCTCTTGCAGGGAACCTAAGTTCCATTCCCATCACCCTCTTTGGGTGGCTCACAATCACTTATAATTCCAGCTCCAGGGGCTCTAGACACTCTCTTCTGCCTGCTATAGGCACCTGTACTCACATGCACAGACCCAAACACATATACATGGAACTGAAAATAAAATACATCTTTTTAAAAAATGAGCACAACAGAAAGAACATTGGGAAGCATTCTTAAAAAGGTGCCCTCTGAAGACTCTCCAGAAATGATCAAACATAATGCATTCTTGGATGCCAACAGCCCTCGGAGAAATGGGCGTGTGTACTCATGTATACGTACAGCCCGTATTGAGACACAGCAGACAGACACCCCAGAGATCTGAAACCCAAAGGTCCAGACTGAATGAAGTCATGAGTTCACAGAGCTGAGGACGTCCTAGCATTCACAAAAATGTAGAATAGTCAGTTGTTACTGTTCCAACTTTGTTTATCTGTGTTAATGCAATTTCATAATTAGTAAATTGAAAAATGCGTATAACATGTAGTAGAGACTTTTCCTATAGTTTCATCATAGAGGCTTGTGATATTTCATGGGAACGAATGCATAGTAAATAAGAGGACCTGTGGCAAGGAAGAGCAAGGGATAGAGTAGGCATAATTCGTCAGTTCTGAGACAAACGCTGCTTCTTTTCAGCACTCTGCTCCTCTCCTTGGATGTGGATGCTGAGTTCTCTCAGGGCCAGGGGAAGGCTCAGCTGCATAGTCACCGCTTCTTGCTATGGAGTGGCTTCTGCCTGGGAGACAGACAGCCTCCTACTTTACACGCGCTTTGAGCTCATGCTGACCTTGTCTGCAAATGAGTACCTGACATTTTATTTTCTGTGTTCAAAGTATTTTACCATTTTAAAAAGGGATTACAATGTCCTATCCATCGTCTAAGGAAATGGAATCTCTGTTGCTCAAAATCATCTCAATCCTTGTGTAGTACTATCTCATCACTCAATTCTCCATTTTCCAATCTTCACCCAACATACCAAAGATCTCTCTCTCTCTCTCTCTCTCTCTCTCTCTCTCTCTCTCTCTCTCTCTCTCTCTCTCTCTCTACCTGAGCAATGGTGACCGCAGAAGAAAAGGCCAGAAAACAGCTTGCAACTTGCACCAAAATTATTGTTCCCAGTTCTCTTAAGCAGACACATCAGGGCCCAGAAATCGTCCTTTATAACCGAGAAGGCTCACAGTTCGTTTTAGCTTGGTTTGGCTTGAGGAGAGATTAGAAACAGTAAAATACAAATGGACGAGATTACGAATAAGATCACTTGCCCAGCTAGTAGTATAACTTTCCTAATGCTTTGAGCTGTGTTAATGTTCCCCAAATCCAAAAGGTCAGAGACGCCACCACAATTATCCGACGATCCATATTTGGCTATGCTCTACAGCAAATGTGGCTGTGTGTATTTTGTGTTCTGGAAAGTGGGATAATGAAGATGGAAATTGGATTCTCTTCCAAACTCCTTGGTTTATGTGTGAAAATCTGAACACCAAGCCTCCCCATGCTGTCTGACACATAAACACTGCCTACCAGGAAGAGAAAGCATTTTCTTGAAAAGAGAAGAAGGGGGGCCAGAGGCAGAGATGAGGCAAAGATTGAGTCTGATGTGTTCCTCTTTTATCCTACAACCGAGGTCATAAATTAAATGTTTGTGGAAAGGCTCAGATCTAGAATACAACAATATAAAAAGAGTTATTCTACAAGTATAGCAGTTCATACCTTTAATCTCATCACTAAGGAGGCAGAAGCAGGAGGATCTCTGTGAGTCCAAGACCAACCTTGTCTACACAGTGAGTTCCAGGCCAGTCAGGCCAACATAGTGAGAGGCATACCAAAATAAAATAAAATAAACAAATTTTTAAAAAAAGAACTCTCAAATTTCAACAGTAAAACATAAAATCCAATTATAAGCAAAATGCATGTATAAATAGTTGTCAGATAGCATAGATAATTAAATAAAATAATAAATGCATAAAAATATGAGCCAGCATAAAAATCCAAATTAAGAATCATAGTCTATCATGATATAACCACCAAAAGAGCTGAATGCCCAGTGCTGGTGACGGTATGGAGACACTGGGCAGAGTTCTGATGGGAATCTGAAATGGTAGAGTTACCCTGGAAATCAAAGAATGACATAACACATTTACTAGGGAGACTTCAGAATATTTGTCCAGAACCAATGAAACCTGTACTCAGGGAAAACACACACATACATAAACACTGTTTACAATACTTCTCTAGCAGCAGTTAGTACAGGACAGGAAGAACAGCAGGAACGACGCATCACCTCTGATGCAATGCTCACATTTAACTCTTCAATGAGAGAAGAAATCAAGCTGAAATGATGGAATGCTTTGGGAATGGAGGTGGTCATTTTATTCATTGTGATAGATTACCATTTTTATTGATTTATTTTTAATTATGAGTATATGTGTATTTTTGTAGGAATATGTGCTCGTGAGTGCAGTTGCCTGTAGAGACCAGAAAGGGGCATAGGATATCTGGAGCTGCCGTTATGGGCAGTTGTGCGCCACCTGATGGAAGTGCGGAGAACTACACACACAGCATTCTGCGAAAGCGCTAGCCTCTCTCCAGCCCCTCATTCTGGCTGTAATGAAGAGAAGAAATAGAGGAATGGAAGTTAGAGGTGAGGGCCAGGAGTAAGGGTGGATCCAGTGTAGTATAAAGGTGTGTCAGGAGAAAGATTTTTGAGGTGTCCTCTAAGAACACATACATGACAAAAGAATACAGGAGACACACACACACACACACACACACACACACACACACACACACACACACATACAACCACGCATG
Organism: Peromyscus eremicus; assembly: GCF_949786415.1. NCBI lineage: Eukaryota > Metazoa > Chordata > Mammalia > Rodentia > Cricetidae > Peromyscus > Peromyscus eremicus. Next base: position 159,140 of record NW_026734656.1, on the reverse strand, counting down.
CATGCATATTAGCTCATACAAAATGCGTGAAACCTGATAATAGTTCACAAGTGCATCTGTGTCAATCTCCCAATGTCCTGGTTGTCACATTGTTCAGCCGTTATTCAAGACATTGCCAGAAGGAGAAAGTGGACAAAGGGTATTGGCCAAGGCACACTATTGACTCTTCAGTCTCCTGTCTGGTCACTGTGTGATCACATTCTTCAAAATGAGAATTTATGAATGAAAGAAAGAAAACGGAGGAAGACAGGACAGGGAGAGTAGGGGTACTATGATCCTGGCTTTGAGTTTAGGGGTACCACGGTCCTGACTTTGAGGTTAGGGGTACCACAGTCCTGGCTTTGAGGTTAGGGGTACCACGGTCCTGACTTTGAAGTTTGGGGTATCACAGTCCTGGCTTTGAGATTTGGGATACCACGGTCCTGGCTTTGAGGTTAGGGGTACTATGGCTCTGGCTTTGAGGTTAGGGGTATTTGAAGTTTGAGGTACCACGGTCCTGGCTTTGAGGTTAGGGGTACCATAATCCTGACTTTGAGGTTAGGGGTACTATGGTCCTGGCTTTGAGGTTAGGGGTACCACAGTCCTGGCTTTGAGGGACTGTCGTTTACTCAGGCTCTATCTTCTTTCACATGAAACACAGATAGTGCTCTTCTTTCATCTCATTTCAGAACAGGGAAGGAAAGGATTTATTTGGCTCACTACTCCAAAGAGGCAGGTGCTTGACATAGCTTGTCACATTATATCCACAGAGCCTAGAGAAATGCAGGTACCCATGCCTTTCATCTAACTCCCCCCTGTCCTACACAGTTCAGAACCCCCTGCCCATGGAATGATGCAATGGATTGGGTCAATTAAAGACCAAAACGATGACTTATGCACAGACAGAGGTCAGTCTGATCTAGACAGTCCCTCAACTGAGGTTCTTAGGCCTTTAATTGTGTCCAGTTGACAGTGAATACTAACCAGCATAGTAGGTCTCCTTCTCTTTGGGAAGTCTTCAGTGGTAAAGGGGCCGAGGGAGGGCTTAAAGATGGGAATAAAGGTTTCTGGTGCCACACATCTTCAGATATGTCCTACAGTCATGCCTTTCCCCATGTCAGAGGTTTCACAGGTGCACGGCATCTGTTTATTTCAACCCTGCATTGGTTTTTCAATTGGAAAAAGAATTAGATGTTTTCTCCACAACTGGAGACACACAAAGCCATCTGATCCACTTTCAGGTTCACCCCCCGAACGATTCTGCAGCCCACACAGCTGTTGTCAGGCGAAAGGCTTCACGTTCTGAGTTCGTTTCTTGGGATGACTAATGTTCCATCAGAGCATAAAGACGGCTGTTTGGGTCTTATTATGTCTAACAGGATAACACTCAGTAAAGTAGGGGCCGATTATCCCACCCACCACCGCTCAGGCAAAGAAATGCCTACCAGTCGGCGAGTCTTTTAAGATAATCGGGGCAGGTAATTACCGCAAAGGAGACTGTGTGCTCGCTAATCTCCAGTGTCTGCTGATAAGTGGTGAAATAAATGGGAACAAGTGTAAGAGGCAGACCCAAGATAAAGGGTCTGCGTTGAGCTCCACCAAGTCTGCACTTATGAAGAGCTCCCCTGAATAGCGTGAAATAAATTCTCTGTAGAATCCCATGGCTTTCTGGAGAAGGAAGTATCCGTTGCTAAGCCAGAGAGATGGACCTCACTGACTTCTGAAATCCTAGTCAACTCTTGATGTTTTCATCTTTCCAACAATGGCAGTTATGTTGGGGTGGGGATAATATTTGCCCCCAAATAGCTGTGTTGTTACCCTTCCTTAGTCATTTCCTTGCTGTGAGGAGCTTGGATGAGTTTATTTATCTCTTAACTCTGGTCCTATGACAGTGGAACCTGCTGCATTCCTGTCAGGAGTATCAAAGTACGTTAATGGTAGAAATTGTTAAGTACAGGATCATGGGCTCACAGAGACAGCTCATCCTCCTTAGATGACAACTAGTGAGTGTTATAGGTGTTTTATCCTGAAAGAATAATTAAACAAAAGTCTTAGACTCAATCCCAGAGTGACATTGTGAGAATTTAATGATGGTTAACTTTCCTTGTCAATTTGATAGGACCTAGAATTAACTAAGAGGTAGGCATCTAATGTGTGTGTTGGGGGCAGTGTTTTTGGAGGCATTTTCAGGACAGATTAAGTGAGAGGAAAACACCCTGGAGTAGGCAGTTCCTTCCAGCAGGTAACTCCCATATATAAAGAAGTCTGTGGAAAAATCAATGCTGCTTACCTGCCTGTCTTCACGCCGTGTTGGTATGTGCATCTGTCTCTGCTGCTGCTGCTGCTGCTGCTGATGATGATGATGATGATGATGATGATACTCTAGCCATCATCTTTCACTGTAGCTTCCTCCACCTTGCAATATAGACTGAAGACCAGTGAGTCTTCAGGAATCTCAGCCTGGAAATTCTGAGGCATCCAGCTTAGTGGACTGAGAAGCCTTTCAGGAGTGCAGATAACCATTGTTGTATGTCCCATCCCTCATCAGTTATGGGCTATTCTGGTAAATTCCCTTTTATATATAAAGGGAATTTATATATGTAAAGAAGCATCTATGACCGGAAACCACCATATGCATGGAAATATTAAGGTCTTGAACAATCACAGCAGGCCTTTATTTTTCTACTAAAACCATTCTCTTTGAAATAGGATAAATGTCGTGGGCCCATGTTGGACTGTACATCGTGTATCCCTATAAGACAATGCCTTCACAGTGTGGACTCTTGTAACACTTGTTCAACACAGCTTTTAGAAAGCCCTTGATGTTCTTCCTAGCGCACACCACCTAGTCCTTCAATTTAACATCCAACAGAATCAATCCTACAAAGAAAACCAAGTGAGTCATATCCCTTCTACCAACACATAGATTCATAGCATCTCAACATGCCATCATCATCACAATATTACTCGAATTTTTTCTTACTGACTGAACTTCAGACTCTGTCTTCATGGCTGGTCCTCACATACCCTCCCCCCCATAAGCTCTGCAGTTTCTCTTTGCACAACCTGTATCCTGCCTCTTGGGTAGCATGAGAAGATAACTATGGACATTGACATCCCCCATAGCCTACTACTTAGGATACAAATCCTACATGTTGTTCTTATCCTCCCAACTTCTCCGTGTGAGCTTTCTGTGGCTGCTGTGGAAGGTTATCAGGAAGTACATACATTGGTTTCCTCAAAGCTCAGAAGCCCCCAAATCTGCCATCAAGTTGGTGGCAGGAATGTTTGTCTTCCAGCGAATGCCATCAAGGAATGGATGCAGACCTCTCACCATCTAGGAAGCCACTCTCAAGCTCCACAGAGAGTAGTCCTCAGAGATACAAGAAGACCATGGGAAGAAGAGGCTGTGGATTGCAGCAGAGAGCCTTGTGCGACAAGGACAGCTGACGGCCCCCTTCTCTCACGATAACACTGGCCTAGGAAGCTTACCTTTTCAGACAGAAACCATTCGTTATCTGAAAACCAGGAACATCGACACCAACACTTTGCATATTATGTTTTAATTATCCTACCAGCGAACTGAAGGACTCTGCAAAATAGGGTAGCTTTACAGTGATTTGAAACTGATTGCCTCACCACCATCACCACAAGCATATAATTAACGTTACTGGAAGGGCTAGAGAGATGGCTCAGCCATTAAGAGTCCTTGCTGGTCCCACAAAGGGATGGAGTTCAGTTCCCAGTACCTACATTGGGCAGATCACAACTGCTTGTAACTCCGCTTTTCTGGCCTCTGTAGGCACTGGCACACATATCAACACACTCACACACAGAGACATGCACAAACATGAAGAAAGGGAAAATTTAGCTCTTTTCAGATAACTCTAAAAAGTTCGATAGAGACATAAAAATAAAAGAAAAAATTTATAGAGCACTTACTCTCAAGCCTTGTAATCCGTGAATCGACTAATGTCTACTGAGGTATGAGAAGGACAAAGGAGATTCTTATTTTGCACATGTGGACTCTGAAGAACTCTATGTCTTACCCATAGTCATTGTTACTAAATGTAAAGCCAAGAGGAAGCTGAGGCAGGGGCTTCAAAAGGAATGCTGTTAGCCACTTTGATTTCAGGAGGCAGGAACCTGGCCTTCCTTCAGTTCTCCAGTCTCTGCACTCAGCCAGGGTGTATGAATGACCCTTTGTTGAATGAATGTCCTGGAACTAACAAATTATTCACCGGAAGAAGGGAAAGCTCAAAGACAGGCCGCTGTCAGATGTGGGGCCCAGAATAAGGAGACCGTGGTGAGCACCTGGTTGCCCACGGGCAGCCTTGGAGTAGTGTTTCTTGCATTTTCTCTTTAAACTTTTGTGAGCTCAGCCGGGACACTTGGTTAAGCCCAAATGCAAACAGCTACAGTTTGGGGCCGCTTCAAATCCTCCTGACTGAGTTCCTGTTTTCAAAGCATCAGAGCTTGTTGAAACATAAACATCCTAGCTAATAGTTTTAGCTTTGCAGAAATCATCGCTGGTGGAAAAGGGCCCACATCCAGTCTCCATGTGTCTTGTTATGTAATAAACACTCATGGAGGGATATTGGGCCTTGTGTACTTATACACACAGTATCGACAAGCTACTTTTGTACAACACTCAGACCTAGCAGAGGACACAGACACATGGAAGAGAGTGAAATCAAGTCTTTCTTTCTGTGAGAGATTCTGTAGAGGAAGGAGAGGCAGACCAAGAAGAGTGGTATGTCCCGGCTGAATAGCCAAGAAAGATTTCAGTGGCTCATTGTTCAAATCTCATCTCCAATACAGCTCTCCCAGTCAACCTGCATAAGCTCACTGTACAAATAGCACAGCATTTCCAATCCTGCTTTTCCAGAGGATCTGCATGAGGTAGCACTGAAGAACACGGGCTACTGGCTTTCTGGGATGTCTGGCTTTTTTTTTGCACACTGCTGTTTTGAGAAACATTAATGAACGTTTGGTGAAGGGCTGGCTGGCTGCCTCATTTGGCTCAACTAATGCTTGGAAGCAAAATTCTGGGGGGTGGGTTATTTTTTTTTCCGATTCCTTAATTAAACAACTGGAAGGCACCATGCAATTCATTCATCTTTGTATCTTTTTGAATGACTCTTGCTGAAAGAGTCTCTATGTGGAAGTCACTGCTTCGCCTTAAATAATATTTCTACTGTGTGTGTGCTGGCTGTTTGTTTTTATAGTTCTGTGTATTTGACCTAAAGCTTTTAACCTTGCATGTGTGCCCTGAAGTGACTTTATTGCTAACGGGATTGGCTTATAAATCTAAATAGTAAGTAATATGCAGGCGTCAGAGGAGGAAAAGACACAGAACTGTCTGTTCCCTGGAGAAATGGAATGGCAAGAAGGGAAGTGACTGAGAGATCACACGTAAAGGGAAGCCAGAGGTGCGTGGCCAGCTCCATGCTGAAACAGTATGGAGGCCAGAGCTGTGATCAAGGATGCTGAGGACACCCCAACTACAGAGGTAGGAAGTCATACCTCTTACCAGAGTGCACATTACAGAAAGAGGGCAAATCCAAGTCTCCACAAAGACAAAAGTCTCTGATTTCACCTTGTCAGTTAGAAAAAGGGTCAAGAGCTTGATTTTCTTATTGCAGTCCATCTTGATTCTGTGCCGATTCATCTACCTGTTGTGAAAAGTCTTTAATGAGACTGCCCAAAGGGTATGCCTCTGCCAATCAGACATTTTGTTTTAAACAGCTGCGATGAAACACCAGACAGAATGGCTTAAAATGAAAAACCGTATTTCAGTGCACAGTCTCAAAGGGTTCAGCTCTTCTTCTTTGCATTTACTGATTCCTAGCCTCAGGTTACGCAGAGTATGATGTAGCTTGACTGTGTGCCTGGGAATGCTCACCTCAGAGTGGGGGAGAAGCAGAGGATAGGAGGGGGGTGGAGGACCAGGTAAAACATTCCAAAGCACACCTCCAGCTAGGCTCCACCTAGGCTTCACCTTTTGAGACTTCTACCATTTCCCAAAATAGAATCACAAGCCAGGAAAGAATGGTTCAGTGTGGGTGTCTCTGTGGAGCTTTTTGTATTCAAATCTTTGAGCTTCATATTCAAGACTTTTGGCTAAGGTAGATACACCCATATGCTCCCAGCAGGAGACCATAGTGGATTCCTGAATTTCATTCACGATAATCCCGCTCACTCCTTAGATTTCCCTCCAATTATTTTATGAGCCCCAGGTTCAGAACACTACTATCTTCAGACTTCCATATCTAACATGAGGAGGAGCAGAGTGGCATTGATACTATGCAAAATTGGGAAACTAAGTCAGAAATATATGAGACACTGCCTAGACAACCAGTGTCCAATAAAAAGAAATCGGAAAATGATGGGAAACTCCTGTGAACGACGTAGTGGACTGGCTGCTCCTAGTGTGTGGTGAACTTTGATGCCTTTCTTGGGAGTTGTATTTCTCCCATGGTTTCATGCCATTTCCTGTTCTCTTGTATCCCTGCATCAACACCATTACACAGGAGAGCCCAGAGCTATGTCCACAATCCCAGCTACCAGCTTGCCTAGAGACTGTGCCCAGTACAGAGCTTCGCCGTGGTTCTGGTACCCCTTCTCATCACTGTATTCTATCCCACAATGCATCAGGAGTATGGGAGGATCTGGATGACCGGCCCTGTCAGTCACTACAGGATGCTATTGCAAACTGGAACATGTGACGTGGAACAGAGGTGTACTTCTCCGTGGTGAGCTGGAAGCCACCCATCCAGGTGTTGGTGATACTGGATTCTGATGGGACTTCTCAGTGTTTTGTCCTCATGGGGGTTTAGTCCATGCTTTCGTGTTCCTAACCTCCTGTCCTTTTCTCATTGTGTATCAATTTAATGCCCCATTCCTATGACTTCACTGAGATGACCTCTCCCGAAAGGCCTCATCTCCAATTGCAGTCACTCCAATTGGGACTTAGAGCATCAATGTCTGGTGTGGAGAGAGGGGGTGAGTAATCCAGTTCCCAGTTCAGATCTAATGTGGCAATCTATTTCCTTAACTGTCTTCTCTCTTTCCAAATAATGCTCTTCTATGCCAACCCCAACATGTAACATGAATCTTAAACGGTCTTATAATAAATAACCCGCCGGGCGGTGGTGGCGCACGCCTTTAATCCCAGCACTCGGGAGGCAGAGCCAGGCGGATCTCTGTGAGTTCGAGGCCAGCCTGGGCTACCAAGTGAGTCCCAGGAAAGGCACAAAGCTACACAGAGAAACCCTGTCTCGAAAAACCAAAAAAAAAAAAAAATAATAATAATAATAATAAATAACCCAGAGTCAGATATTGGGGTGAAAGCTGAGAGATTAAAGAAATAGAACAAGCCAGCCATGTTCTTACCTCTAGGAAATCCTCAGTCCAAGAGAGTTACTTCCTGTATACTCATGCCTTATATACTTTTCTGTGCCCTGCCATCTTACTTCCTTTCTCTGCCCAGCTACATCACTTCCTTTTACTGCCCAGCTCTATCACTTCCTGTCTGCCTGTATAGACCTCCAGACCTCGATGGTTAACTAGTGCTGGGATTAAAAGCGTTGGTGGTACCACACCTAGCTCTGTTCCCTTTGTGGCCTTGAACTCACAGAGATCCAGATGAATCTCTTCCTCCCAATCGCTAGGATTAAAGGCGAGTGCCACCACTGTCTGACTTCTATGTTTAATACAGTGGCTGGCTTTTTCCTCTGATCTCCCCATAAGCTTTATTGGGGTGCACAGATAAAATATCACCACACCAACATGTCTGCCTTATTTGACCATTGACTGAGACAATGAGTATTTTAGCACTACCGAGCCTTACGCCAATGTGATTAGTAGTTGCTTTTCTCGTTGTTGAAACAAAAACACTTGACAAAAGCAATGTGGGAGAAAGAGTTTATTCTGGCTGCGGTTGGAGGGTACAGTCCATTGTAAGGAGGGACGTGTGGTGACGAGAGTGACAGGGACCGTGGTGGCATGGGATGGTGTGTCACGTTACACCTGTTGTCAGGAAGCAGAGTCTAGTTCCCCTTTCCTCCCCTTATTCAGTCTGTGCAACTGGCCCACGTTTGGGATTAGTCTTCCCCCCTCAGTTAACTTTCTCTGATAGCACCCTTACAGACACACAAGGAGGTGTGTCTCTGGGATGATTCTTTTTCTTTTACATGCATTGGTGTTTTGCCATGGGCGTTGGGTCCCCTGAAACTGGAATTACAGACAGGTGTGAGCTGCGCTGTGGGTGCTGGGATTTGAACCCCTCTGGAAGAGCAGTCAGTGCTCTTAACCGCTGAGCCATCTCTCGGGCCCCTCGGGGATGATTCTCAATTCCTTAAACTGACAGTGCCAGCCGAGCATCAGAATATTTAATAGCCTTTCAGATGGAGATATCTGGAGAAATAAACTTTAAGTTGTGTTACTCTAAATACTCCGCCACCAAGACTCACTCCCAGAAATCTCACTGCCTCTCATGTTCTGTCACTCATGGTCCCCTACTACCTAGGGACAGGGAAGAGAAGTGGTACCAGGAGAACAAAGGAAGGCCGTGTGTCACTCACAGTTAGTTATTTTCATCCATCCCCTGCTTTGTTTTTTACTAGTTGGATCATATGGACATTCCACAAAATGTAACAGGTTACAGCATTCAGTTCATACATTTCACACTTAGCGATGCCGGTGGAGATGGGACATACCCTTCTCATGTGACCCTGCTCTCTATGGCTTTTCATCCCCTCAGATTCTCTTTCCAACCAAGTCATCAGGATCATCTCTTCATTGTATTTTAAAATTTAGTTCCGTCTACTAAAATGTGCACCGTGAAGAAGCATGAATAGCTACCGTGTTCAAGACTTAATATATTTGGCCCAACGATTGGATCCTGTCCGTTGCCCTTTCTAAACAGCCATGGACAAGTACAACTTTAAACCCCTTCCCCTGTGCTGGGCTTACCAAATCCAGACAGTGGTTCAGAATGACTTCTGTTTCTTTGGGAGCCTTCCTGAGCAACCTGGGAAGCATAAAAGCATGACACTTGTGTCACAGATGAGTCACATGTGAATTGTCCACACATCCTGGTCTTCTGCATGGAGAGTCACCTTAGCATGATCATGGCATGGAGCCTGGCTGGTGTCTCTGTCTCTCTGTCTCTTTCCATATCTATCTATCTCTGTCTCTGTCCATCTCTCTTTCTAAACACACACACACACACACACACACACACACACACACACACACACACACACACATCTTCAGAACCAGAACAGAATCCTAGATTTAAGTATGGAACCTGTTTTTGGCCAGCTTTATATCCTCTGGCAATTTTTAACCTCTATGTTTTTCAAAATTGGGTTAACAGCCCAATATAAGATTGTTGCAAAAGATTAAAAGTCCATTCAGGTGCTCCTGGTTGGCCTCTGTGAAGTTCTTAGGGCCTCGTCAGGAGGAGGAACAGGCACTCAGATTCTGCACAACCTCCTCATCATTTAAAAGCTACCAAACTTTTACATAGAGCTTCCAGAACTGTTCCTTGGATTCTGAGCCAGGGCAGAGCTGTGGTCAGGGGCAGCCAGTATCAATAGTGGTCCTCTGCCTGGCTTCCTGTCAAAAGCTGCCTCCCCAACACAATCACCTAGATTCCAAGGGCAGGTATTTAGAGAACAGGCCATGCAGGAATGAGGGACTCCTACATGATCCATCAACGAAACTGTATGACTCCTGTCTGTTACAGATGCCACAAAGTATCTGTCAATCAAACAGAGCCTAGATCCAGGTTCACGGACAATACTAGGGTCCATAGTCTTTTGCGGATATTAGGCTGCTGAAAACTAATAGAATATATATTTGCTCTGAAAAAAATCTTAAAAAGGAAAGATAAAAAGTCTATGAGAAAGGAGGAAAAAGGAGAGCCGGAAGAGGCAGGGGCCACGTGGCAGCAGTAACATTGGAGACCTGAGTCCACTCAACATAAATCACCTTCATGGTGCTCTTAAAGCCTTTCTGTTTAAAACACAGCTAATTAAAACCATCTGTCAATCACCAGAAGCTCACAGAAGTTAATCCCTGCTTACTATAAATGTCTGAATATACGAAGAAACCTGGGGGCGGGGGGGGCGGGGAGGGGGAGATTGGAAATACACACAAAAATGTTTTGCACAGAATAAAGGAGAGTTTATCACTGCTACTGCCCATCCCTCTGGAGAGCAGAAAACCATCATGCCTCATCTTGCTTGTGTCCATTCCTACAGACTACCACTGCACTCTCCACAAGACTGGAATGAGCTTCCTACTGTAGATGTGCTAGCAGTAAGTCTAGACAGTCCGGCCCACATCTGCACCATCTTCTGTCAGAGAGCAGGCTCCTGACCTCTGTGAACCTTCAGAAAGAAGCCACCTATGGTGGCTCATATTATATGCATCTTAAAAGAACTTAACATCACCTTGGAAACAAACTTTTGGGCCTGTTGCTGAGGGAGTTTCTAGACTTGGTTAATTGACATAGGAAGACTCACCCTCAAAGTCAATGGCACAATTCCATACCCTGGGGTCCTGAGGTGAATAGAAATATGGAGAGCACCTAAGCAGGAGCATTCGTTTCTTCCTGCTTCCTCAGTTGGGGTAGGTGTGACTGGTTGTATCCTCTCCCTACCACCATAGCATCCCCCTCCCGCAGATAGAATGTACCCTGTAGAACTGAGAGGCAGGATAAACATTTCCATTCTTAAATTGCTTCTGTCAGGTATTTTCTTACAGTGGGGAGACAAATAATGTTATCATCCTTTGTCATAGAAGACAAGGCAGAGCCAAGTGGGACACATCTGCATCAGAAATCCACAGCCACCCTTGAGTCCTTGTAAGCAGCAAACACAAATGTCACTTCAGCTGGCTGGGGTATTCATTGCTCTCATTCTTTGTTCCACATGTGCGGAGTTCTTTTTCATGGAGGAGGACCTAAAACAAATGTCCAGGCAAAACCCAACATCAGACAAAGAGATTCCAAGCCACAGATGGTCTCAACTGCTCTTGCAGCTGTCCCAGTCAAATGCTTCTCCAGGGAGACTAGTGGCTGCCTTCAGTCCTAAGCCTTGTCAATATTAAATCCTCCCTCAGGCTCAAATCATCCTAGAGTTCCTTGTCAACACCCTGAGCCTTCCTTCATTCCCACCTCCATATCATTCTTCCTTTATGTAAAAGGAGTTCAATATTTCACAACCTCTGTTACGTGGTGCTTACATGAGGCCTAGGAAGATTCAACAACTGTCATTTCTCTTCAAACCTCATGTTCACATCACTTTTCAATAAAAATGGCATTATGAACAAAAACAGAGTCTCTGATTCCATTAAAACAATAAATAAATAAGAAGGGCTTTGGAGTAGAGGTCGAAATGAGTTCAGAGCTTCTGCCACTGGCTGTCTTTGGCTTGGGGCACTCGGCCCATTAATATGTGAGGTTGCATAGTGTCCTACTGTGCACTGTGTCTCTGAGTCCGGATTCTGCATCCATAACGTGGAAATATCCTTCCTGACATACAGTGATGGTGAAAAACACACCTATTGTGAAGGATGTATAGCCATGTCCAAACTCAACATGCCATCAACATCACTGCCAAGTCGGTTATCAGTATCAGTGACAATGAAGTTGGTGGCTTCCCTTTGGTGGCTTGTTTGGCTTTGTGTTCACAAAGATTGGAACCTCATGGGTGGAACAAAGAAGCAAGACTTCATCCAACCCCAGACATGATGTTTATTTGTCCTTCACTGGGCTAGTACAGTAACTGACGCCTTTATGAGCTGCTTAAATCAATTCTTATTGTCTTTACAACTAACTCATTCTCTAGATCTCATCTAATGCCAAGGGTGTCCATTCCTACAGATGGTTGCCACGTGTTCTACAAGACTCAAATTGTCTTTCTGTTGTGAATACGTTTCCAACAAGTTCCAGCCATACTTCATAGCTCTGCTACCTGCCTGAGAAGGAGCAGGTATCCTACCCTCTGTGCCAGCAGCAGAAGCCACTTTTGTGTATGCAAAGGAGGGAAAGCCACATTTAACTTCCAGACACATCCATACCAGACATTTGCCTGTATGGTCATATTCATTTCTATCAAATGTATTTTGAATTATTAATATGAGGAAAATAGACAAAGAGATGGAAAATAGATAGATATAGATAGATGGATGATAGCTAAATAGATATATAGATGGATCATAGACATGTTAGAGAGGTGATACATAGATAGATAGATAGATAGATAGATAGATAGATAGATAGACAGATAGATAGATAGAAATACACATATAAATGATAGCTAGCTAGTTAATATCTACATACATAGGTAATAGATTGGTATATATATATACACACACACACATACTTGCAAACATACATACAGTAATGACTGCTAGACAGATAGAGGATGAAAAGATAGACATACAGATAACAGACTGAAATACTTGATAGATAAATGATAGATATAAATGATAGGTAGGTAAATGGTAAGAGAGAGATGGGAACAGAGATGAGAGACTCATCAATGCTAGCCATCAATCTGGTCCCTAAATTCCTTAAGTTTGTCACTTAGCTAGATTCTCTTTTGTGTTGTCTAAAAGGGTTCTCCCTTTGGAGAGATGTATTTTTAAATTCTTTTGTGTTTATTGGGAATATTTTTATACTTCAGGAAAATGAACCATAAAATGGTTCAGGAAGTGTGTGTTTTGGTTTTCAGGGAATGGCAGTTTTATAGAAGGCTGGTGGGAGAGAACACAGTAGTCCACATTGGTTGGGGCAGACCTGTTCTCAGGAAGAGCATATGTGTACGTGATAGATCTGAATACTGACCAAGAGAAAACTGCCGTCCCCTCACCTTGGAAGGTGTCTGAGGACCATGGTACTCATTCTCTATGAGTACCACAGCTAAAGTGATGATGCAGCTTGATTCTAAGTATCATGCAGACATGGTATGGCCTGGACTCATTGTGGTTATTAGAGAATTCTAACTTCTGAGCGTTCACTTCGCTGCCTAGTTGTACTGCTCAGGGCTTCCTCAGTAAGATTCTCTATCATCACCATTCCATGCATCAGCTTTCTGCATCTTTCTAACTCTTGAGTTTAATCTAGTGTGATCACAGCAAGCCAGGCATGGCAACGCATTGACTCTAAGACACTATTTTCCTCCTGTCCTTCCACCTATCCATGGCCAGCATCACTGAATGACAACACCTCTTCCAACTGAGTTGACATATGACTCCAGACTCCGCACAAAGCCCCAGGTGGCCCAAACAAATTACCAAACTTAAAACAAATCTGTTTTTATTTCCCATCTGGACAACTCACTGACCCATAAATATGGTAGAAATAAACACCATGATCCTCATATGACTGTCTCCAACTTCATAGAACTAAAAAGGGGCTTTTAAGAGTGCCAGCAGCCTTCAGCTACACTCTATAGGCGAAGTAAACTCCTTGGTGCAGGACTGAAAGGTTAGAAATTGTGGCATGCTTCTGAAGAAGCTGCTGGAAACTCAGCCTTGCAAAGACATGTACACACAGAGGAGACATGGGGCAATATAGATCATCTAGCTTGTCAACACTTGCTCCCATCAATGTCTTTCTCTGTCGCGTCTCCCTGCTAGACTGGATATCACTGTTGCCATTGCTTGAGGTCACATCACGAGCTCCTGAGGTTTAATGCCTCATCTAAACCTTCCCTCTAGGAGTTCGCAATCAAATGAACAATAATCATGTCCAATTCAGCACCGCATAATCGGCAGCTTAAACTGCAGTTCGCTCTGGGGAGCCAAAGGTGACTCTGTTCCACACTTAAAAAAGCTCAGAAAAGAAGGGAAAGATGACAGGAAGCCCTTTCTTCTTCTGTAACAGTCTTTGGCAGGAGCCATTGCTACTTCCTAATGTTCTTAGTTTTCTCAACCCCCTCCCCCAATGTTCTTAGGGACAGGAACAAAAGTACAGACTCTAGGGAAATGAGGGAAGCCCAGGCATATGTGTACATTAAAAAGCTCTTTGCTCTAGCAGCTGGTCGAGCAGCTGGTGGGACTGCCTTGCCATCCTGAGCCTCCTTGTCTCTAGCATGTGGGGCTTGGAATTGGCGATGGGGAGAAGGAGCCTGTGCCTTCCAAGGCCGGGGACTCTCTGATAAAAAAAAAAAAAAAAAAAACCACAGTTACTACCATTCCCCATGCTAAACTAGCTCTTGGGAAGGTCTGTCTTATCAAGGGTGGGCGATCATGGGAAAGTGATTAATTACTTTCCTATTGCTTTGCTAAAGCACCATGACCAAAAACAAGGTATAGGAGAGAGACTTTCTTTGGGCTTGCGATTCCAGATGGATAAGCAGGTGAAACATGGTAAAGCCACAGGCATGGCGGCGGCAGCAGCAGGAAGCTGGAAGATCACACCCTTACTGACAAACAGGAAATAGAGAGAACAAATTAGAAGTGAGGGGAGGCTAGGAACTTCCTAGCCTTTCAAAGCCTTCCTCTCAGGATGTGTTTCCTCCATCGAGGCTACACTCCCTCCCCAAGCAGTAGCACCAAATGGGAATCGAGTGTTAATGTCATTCTGTTAGGCTAGGAATCATTGCCCACTTTGGGACCTGCAGAGAAAGGTGTCCCTTGAGTCAAACTGGACACGGTCTACGTCCACCAAGCAGGCACAGCTGCACCCTTGCTGCGTCATCAGCTCACACTTCTGGGTCAGCAAATGGGAGGGTCACTGAGCTTAGCTCACCATCTGTAGAGGAAGATCGGCGAGAATCAGATTGCGGCCTCTGGGACCTGGTATCCAGCCTGCAACTTCTGATTCTCTTGTAGTCTGTATCCCAGGGAGCATTCCAGACATGACTTTCTGTCACTGTTGTTGTGTTGTTGTGTGTTTGTCAAGCTGTTGGAGACAGGCATCGAGTCACTACTGTTCATAAATAAATAGTAGTACCAGGGTACTCTCCCAATGTGGAGCTGAGACGGTAAGGACTGCAGCGTAGCCATTGAATGAGTGAACCAGGGCCTTAAGGAGGCCAGAGTCGTCCTGGAACAGGGAAAGGACTCTGGCCGGAACCCACCACAGACTGACAGTGAGCTCTGCCCATATTGCTTCTTGCCAATAATGTCCCAGCAGCCAGCAGCAGCCAGAGCCAGGCAGTGACATAACTCCCATGACCCATCCTTCTCGAAATATCAACTAGGCAGTCACTTCCTCTGGCCAGGAAGGACAGACCCTGGGACTGCGCTCCTCACATGCTCTTAGGAATGTGAGCCCTTGGCTTCCCAGGGACCCTCGGATACACGGCACATTCCCCTGGGAATGGCTATGGGAACAACCTCGGGCCATACAGGAAGGAAGAAGGTCCAGGGAAGGCTGTGACCCTAGTTATTTTAAACACAAGTCTTCTCTGTTCAAGTAGAGGTCACTCTTTCTGACAGGCAGTGGAGGCTTGACCTGATATGTGCTTAATAGGAAGAATGGCGGTCTGGGACTTCAGACATGGGACTTGGAGAGGTGGGATTTGAGGAAGATGGACTGATTCCTCCAACTCTACTGATATTCTCCACTTGATGACTCCTCTTTAAGCCTTGACATCAAAGTCATCTATTTAAAACAATTGAGAAACTACTATATCAGGAGAGTTCTGGGGGCTAAAGATAAGGCTGTGGAGAGAGCAAACAGCCTGCTCCCAAGATGATTTTATTCTTGTGATGGGGGAAAAAGAATAAGCAGATATAAATACATGACAGTGGGTGGTGGCATATAAGGAAAATAATGCAGAGTTAATGAGAGACTCATGGCACTAGGGGTATGATACAAGTAGGTGAGGATAGTCACTGGAGTGTTGAGGTAAAGGCTGTGACGGAGCGAGCTACACAGTGTTCAGGGTGAGGGAGCCAACATGAGATCAGAGGATGTACACTGTAGGAAGCCTGAGGACTCCCAGGACAGGAGCAGAGCTGTGGGTTCAACGCACCGAAAGCAAGATAGGCTGAAGAGGAAGAAAGCAGGAGCAGAGGCATTGTGGGTACCACTCAAGACCTGTACTTTGTTTAAAGTGGGATGCAGAGAAAGCCATAGGAGGCTGTAGGCGTTGGGACAAGATACCTCCAACTACGAGGTGAATGTCTTCAACACTGGGCCTTGCCTTTTCAGAACGAGGAGGGTTATGAATAAGCAAGCCACTATAAATCTATAGAAGAAGGGGACTGGGTTTGCTGATAATCTTTCACAGTGAAGTCTGTTCTACTGAACCAAATCACAACATGAGACATCCAATTCCATGTATGTTTCTAAGCATGCCCGGGTGCCAAAGGCCCGCTCTTCATTTCCTTGCCTTCCTGGGTCATCAATGGGGAAAGGATCAATCACACTTACCTGAGGATATAGGCAGAGCAATGGCTTCACATCTAGCCAGGAAAAGGACAGTGGGGAGAGTCTATGAGCTTAGTGTTCTTCATGGAACTACCATTCTTCATTAGGAATTCATCCTTTGGAGTGTACGTCCTATAGGAAACACAAAGTTCATCCATGAATCAGTCATATTTTAAGCTAATATGCAAATCGTTTCTAGTCCCAAGGGAGCTCTATGAACTGAAACAGTGTAGAGTTCATCCATCTAATTGATACATATGCTATACAAAGGAGGAAGGAAGGGAGGAAGGGAGGGAGGGAGGGAGGGAGGAAGCAAAGGAGGGAAGGAGGAAGGTGGGAAAGAAAGGGAAGAGAAGGGAGGGGAGAGGGGGGAGGGAAGGGCAGGGGAAGGGAAGGACAAGAGGAAGGAAACTCTTTAGGTTGAGATTGCTACATGAGATTGCAACCATTTGACATGGTTGGATCCAGCTGCCAATCATTCTCAAAGTGAACTGCTGAAGGTAGGAAAGGTTTTTGTTTGTTTGTTTGTTTTTGTTTTTGTTTGTTTGTTTGTTTGTTTCTCACAATGTTGAAGTCTTTGTCCAGTGTCAACCCACTGGCTCTGCTGTTTCAAATCTGAAGCAAAGTAGCACATCATGGCAGGATCCCACAGCAAACCAATTTTCTTTCCTCATGTCAGCTTGGAAGCCAAGATGAAGGCAAAAATGTGT
The DNA here is from genome assembly GCF_949786415.1 of Peromyscus eremicus. Classification (NCBI taxonomy): domain Eukaryota; kingdom Metazoa; phylum Chordata; class Mammalia; order Rodentia; family Cricetidae; genus Peromyscus; species Peromyscus eremicus. Next base: position 142,052 of record NW_026734656.1, on the reverse strand, counting down.
AGGTCCCTGTATCCCTTTCAAAGACACATACCCAAGAGCCTGACTTCCATTAACCTCCACCTTCTGAGGCTCCCACCTCCCAATAGCTTCAGAGGCCAGGGACCAAGACATTAACACCTGGCCTTTGAGGAACATTCAAGATCCAAACCACAGCAGTTTACTATTCCAAAGTTAATGCTATCATCCCCTAGGGAGTACTAGGAAAAGGTGATTCTAAAATTATGAATCACTGAAACCAGAATGGGAAGATTGGAAAAGAAATATGGGTTGCGTAATTTGGTGGGTTGCTTGTTTGGGAAACTCCTTAATTGTTTCTAAGGAAAATGCCATCCCTTTCACCTCTGGGTCATGCAGCAAGCCTCAGCAGGTCATCTGGCCTGTCACTTGCTTCTATTTGGGACTGAAAGAAAGCTGTAAGAGGAAGGGCCATTAAGGATGAGAATGTGGAATGCATTTAGACATATTACTCATCTGCTCCCTTCTCAGATTCTTATTTCAAAAATGAACCATGTATCTCAGGCCCCCTCAGCCACTTCCTACTAAATTTTTTACCAACATGCAGTTATGGAATTGTAGAATGAAACATAATTCTTTCTGATTTGTTGGGTGAGAATACTGAGGAGCATTTGTCCTTTGCTTAGGGTCATCGATGTATAGGACTTGCATGGAGACTCTCCTTTGCTCATTTGGTTCTGCTTAGACATTTGTTTCTTTGTAGAATCCATGCATTTTTACTGCAAAGGTTAAAAAGAAAAGAAAAGAAAAAATGTCCTGCTTCTATAGTTTTAAATTTTTCAGAAGTTACACCCACATTCACTTGGCCCTTCAAAAGAGGGGAATACCCTACCTAGGACCAGATGATAGCCTAGTATTTATTTGTTCAGAAATTTAGCACTTAAAACTAAAAAGCAAGATGCATTTTACCCCATTTCATTTTCTTCCACTAAGAAAATATTCTATGACTGCACGACCTCAGATTAATTTCAACTATCCAGAGCTCCAGCTATGTTTTGTTCCTGTAATGTATGACACATATGAATGCAGGAAGGAGTTGCATTCATTTGCCACCTTTGAGGAACTCAAACTCGGGAGCAGACAGCAGGTCTGCAAATGTCGTTTTTGGTGTAGCAAATGCAATGTCCTTAGGTCATATAAACAGATACGTGTTGTCTGTATTTGCCCCTTGAAATAGCCTTATCTGTGATGAAAACTTCAGACTGTGCCTTTAGGCCTCATGGGAAGCCAGGGAGTCCTGTTTCAACATACACCAGCCATAAAACAAGCAGTCTGTCTTTAAACGCATTTGTTTGCATGGGCTAGGGCGTGCCAGCTGGATGCAGGGCATGGGTTTCAGACTGCAACAGGATGGTGCAAGCAGAGCGGAGGCTCCCATTGGGAAACATCTGTCAACCCCACAGCTACTCCACGGCCAGCCTCTTCTCCAACACCTCGCAGTCAAGGCAGACTAAATGGTTTCAGAAGCTTCTTGTCTGGAAATGATGAGCTCATGTCCCAATGACTAAAATGGCTTGCAGGCAGTTCCCAACCACGCCCCCAAACCCCAAACAAGAGCATTGCATCAAAGGGGGTTGTGCAATGTCTGGTGTCACACCTTGGCTGGCTGTAGCAGCAGGACCCACATCCGTTGTGTGTGTTTGCTGCGCGGTTCCAAGTGGAATTCTCTGTACAAAGGTATGTATACAAAGCAGTCACATATCAAGGATAAACCCATGATATCATTTGCCCCATCTTCTTTCATTTATAGAGAGGAAACTGAAGCCCTGGGGAAAGGAGTGATTTCTAAAGACATACAAGGCAAGGCAACTCAAAGCAGAACCCTTCTTCTTGCTCACATTGACATGCTCCTTCCAAAACTCCACATGGATCCAGGTTCAAGAATGCTTTCACTACATGGAGGTTTCTTGAATTAACTGTTTATAGAAGAAGGCTTTTCTCTGTCTTCTACTTCTTAACTTGGTCCTCAAATACAAGGTTCTTCCCGGACAGGTTTTCCTTTTGGTTTAAATTTTGTACTGGTTTTGATTTTCTAAATATTGGAGTAAAATGTGTTCATCTAGCTTGTTGTATTATGGGCGTCCCTTCAGATCACACATTGGTAATGGCTACCTCATCACCCTCTTCCTGGTTTCTGACCGATGTCAGAAGCTCAGAATACTTTTTTATAGCATGACAGGCAGAGAAACATCTGAACATCTACTCTCCTGGAGTACATCATCTAAAGATGACAGCCTCTTTGGAAATTCTTATAGAGAAGCACTGGAGGAGAGGCAGGAGATGCTTAGAGGACCACTCTTCTAGGTACCACAAATGCAAAGGATGAGTACATGCAAATGAGCAGTTGTAGCTATGTAGAAACAGGTGTTGGGCCACCTTCAGGCATCTTCTGAAGAGCTCCACAGATGGTGGTATCCAGTCACAGAGAGACATATCCAAGTTTCAAAATAAGGCCTCAGATCAGTAAGAAGGTGATATTTTTTCCATAAGCTATGTCTCATACATGCTGCCTCTGCTCTACAGCATCATCAAGACCCTAGGATGGGTGTACAAGGAGTACAAGGTAAAAGAAGGTGTGTATGTGCAGAAGAGTGGCAGCTGAACCACTGCGGTGGTTATTCTCCTTTGTTAACTTGAATGATATGGAGTCACTTAGGAGATACACTTCTGGTCACATCTGTGAGGATGTTTCCAGAGAGGTTTAACTGAGGAAGGAAGCCTTACCCTGAGGGTGGGTTTGCACTGTCCCTGCAGAGTCTTGGACTGAATATAAAGGAGAAGGTGGAATGAACACCAATTTTGATCTCCCTCTTTTTTCCAGCTGTGGATATAATATGACTAGCAACTCCTACTTCTGTCACCAGAGTCAAGAGCTGCTATTATCGCCACTCCTCCCAACCACAATGGACTGACAAGCCCTTGAACCCATGAGACAAAGTAAGATCCTTCTCCTTGAGGATGGTTTCCTCAGGGATTTTATCACAGCGACGATATGTAACTAATACACCTACCAGCCAACTGGTCGACCTCAGCTTGCCAGAGTTAGAGGCTCAACCCTCACAACTCCTCCTCCCTCTCTGTCTTCCCAGGCAGAATGTGGTCTTGTGATAACTTGGCTACTTGTTTTTGTATGTAATGGATGCTATTTTCTTGGGGTCAGGGACCAGGTTTACTTAACTCACTATCACCAGCCTAGAAGTGAACCTATGACCAACATGTAAGCTAAATATAGGAATGAAATGAGATTGACCAAAGTCTTCCTGGGAGGGACCAGCAATTTCGTATTTTAGACTTTTAGGCTCTGAAGGTCATGGCTAGCTCTCATAACCACAATTCCTGCCCCTGAAGCCTGTAAGTGGCTTACAGAAAGAGAAAAATAAAGAGAAAGTGAGTATAGGTTACAATGGGGCTTTACTTATGGCCACTGAAACTTGAATGTCTTACAATGTGCCTCTGTCCCAGAATGCTATTACTCCCTAGACTTTTTAATCAACCATTTAAAAATGTTTTTTAAAAAACCACATTCTTAGCTCTTAGCAGCAATTTACCATTCCCTGAATCAAGTCAGCAAACTGTAGACTCTCTCACATAATTTTTTAATGATTTTTTTTCATACCATTAAAATCTGAGTTTGAGACAATAAGCCACCTTCTGGATAAAAATTGTGACTGTAGCAAATCAAGAGTCATTAGAAAAGACAGTTAGGAAATAATGAACCTGTAACCATCAGCAAATGAACTGGGAAGACAGGGGCCCTTGACACAGGGCTTTCTTAGGTGACTGTTATTGTAGAATTTTCTGGGTTGGGGAGTAGATAAAATTTGAGTTCCTCTTTCAATTTTCATCACTGAAGAATTTATGTGCAGTTTTGGTTTTGTTGTTTTGCAAGAAAAGCTTGTCAGGACTAAGGAATTTCATTAATTCAATATGTTTCTCAAACAAATAACATACTAATTCATTTTGCACAGTCTTGTCGTTGATAACTTATTTTTGTATGTAACCTATCCAAGAGCTCTGTGGAGCAGACGGGGCTGTTAGTGGTAGTGGTATAAACTAAGCCAGGGAGGCTCAATCAGTAAACGGATTGTCCTGTAAGTGTGAGGACCTGAGTTCAGTTCTCTGGAAGCCCGGTAAAAAGCCAGACATGGTGACAGGTGTCTGTGATCTCAGCACTGGTAAGGCAGAGACAGAAAGATTTCTGAAGCTCACAGGCCTAGAAGTCTTGTTAAATGAGAGACCCTGGCTCAAAATATAAGGTGAAGAGTGATAGAGGAAGCCACCCACCCAGTATTGACCTCAGGCCTCTATTTGCATACACACACACACACACACACACACACACACACACACACACACACTATGACTCACATGAGCATGTAATCAATATATATATATGAATATACACAAAAATAACATACAGAGAGATTAGAAATATTTGAGTGTTCCATGTAACTCACATAACTGGAAAATTGTTAATCTGGAAATCACTGCCCTCTGTGAGTTGGGGTCAGGAGAAGACTTCCCTTCCCCTCTCCTGCTACCTGGAAAATCAGCATATCCTCTTTCCAAGGTGCCTCTTCATATCAATTTCTCTCACAAGTCAAGAAGATTCCTTCTTTCTCCTATTTGAGTACACAATCCCCAGATGTTCCCAGAGGTTACCTCCTATTACTCATGTCTCCACATCAACTTCTAAGAGTATATTTCCCCAGATACGACAGTGTTGTCTCTACATCCACTCCCTGGCACTTCTTACCATGTCAGATTGCTTTTCTCTTCATAGTACCCACCAGTTCAGTTCAGTTGTGAATTGTTAGACACACTCACAGTAGTGTATGCTAAGTCACATTCAGCTCACACTTGGGGCAAAGCCCGCTATCCATTCATCCAAACAAGGATAATCTGGCATAGTTAATAATGGTCTAAATGCTACAGTGTGGGTGCAGGTACTACGAAGGTAGTATCTCTGAAAAAGGCACAGATACATGCTGTAGTACCAGGGAGCAGAGGGGAGGGCGATGAGTGTGGCTGAGCCTATGAGAAACTAAATGTGGAGACAGGGCAGAATCCACATGTGACTGACACAGTAGAAAGTAGGGGCTTGTGGATATTCACAAAATAACTTCGGGGGTCATTCCTACATGTTTGGGCTTGAGTATTACCTGGCGACAGTCCAAAAAAGTCTTCAGTTTCCATTTTGAATACCACAGGGTTCATGCAGTTCTGCTATTCCTGGACAATTCTGACCTGCTCCAGAGAGAATGTCTGTGTAGATACTGTCATAAAAATAGAAGGATGTTTGTCACAAAGAGTCACTTTTATCCCTTTGCTTTAAGTCCCCATAGTTCCCATGACAGTCTGTTTGCATGTTTTGGATTCCTAGCAAGATTTATTATGTCCTTTCACTCAGCAGTGAGTCACAAATGGCACACTTTTGTGGGCACAAGAGCAATGCAGAGCAAAGAGTGTGAATCACAGTTCTGATGCTGGGGGTCCAGGAAGGGGTGTGGGGAAGAGGGAAGGAGGGGGAAGGGTGGAGAGAAACAGAGGAGACAGAGAGAGGGGAGAAGGAGATGGAGAGAGAGAAGGAAAGGGAGAGGGAGAGAGAGTTTTGAATCATGGCAATAGACCACAACTTTTACTGCCATAGCTTTTAAAACAGGAAGTTTAAGCTGCATAGCTGTGGTTTCTCAGTCAAGAATTGGGTCAATCTGTCCTTCCTTTTGGTGGCTCAGACCATTTACTGTCAGAGCTGGAAAGAAACCAACTTCAGCCTCAGTTTCCTGATCCGAGTAAGGAAGTGGTTGAAATAGATAAGCTTCAAGAGACCGAGATCTTCAAACGTATTATTCTCAACCAACACTCACCAGAGGTTCTGCTTGGAGACCTCTCACGTTGTGTACACTCAGTAAATAGAACTGATTCTCTGTTGTTGGATCTTGTTTCATCTGACATCATGTGCTTCCCATTTCCAAAAGGATGTGGATTACGCAGCCTCTTATGTGTGCTAATTAGTTCAATTCCTTCTGTGTATATAAGCACAAAAAGCTAAGAGTGCACAGAGGAAGGGGTTTTTGTAGGGGCATGTAACTGGGAAGCTTCACAGAGAGGTCATATGTGGTTCTTAAAATATACAGAGAACTTCACAAAGCACAAAGAACATGTCAAAGAAAAGGCATCTGATACAAGGGAACCAAGTGTGTAAAATCTCTGGTCTATGAGAGGACCTGGGCATGTAAAATAACCCAAGAGAAGACCCGGAGTTGTCCACAAGTGGATGTGTGTTATTTCTCCCAGCCCATTCTACTTAACTCTTAGCTCTATCATGGTGAGGGTTCTTCTAGAAGCCTCCTCCATTCCTCTCAGTGCCTCTACATTTGGTAAGGCTGATCATGGCCTCTGGCTGGGAAGCCCAGCCTGTACCCTTCTACCTTGCAGAATTTGCAAGTGGGCTGTCCTGAGCCAATGCTAAGCAATAGAGTCCATTTGTCTTCTCATTTTAGTAGGGATGGATATCTGTCCATGGAGCTGCAGCAATAATGAGGATAGAGCCATCACGTATGAAAAGCTAAGCTGAGACAGGAGACTGCTGAAGTGCTTTGACCATCTGGTTAGGGTGCCTCAGACAGGACCACAGACACCCTAGATAAGATTTTTATCTCCATTGAGTGGCATGCTCTGCACACTGACAGTCCATCACGTCCTTGGATGGGGACTCTTTCAACATCTCCAAGGTTAGAAAAGCAAGGTCCCCAAATATATTCTGAAATTTCCCCCTCAGGAAATGACATCATGCCGGGGGGGGGGGGGGAATTTCATCCCAACTTCTGGTGTTCTCAAATCTGTCTTTGTTTTAGTTTGAGCAAGTACAAGTAAAATTTCTAGATGTTTCACAGAAATGGGAGTCAAGTGGTACAAATAGTATGCATGCATGCACGTGTGTGTTCCGTTGTGATATATATGGTATGCATCATTAGTGGTGAAATTAGACAGGCTTGATCTGATGATGGCTAGCTGTCATGTCTAATAAAGACGCAAGGTCTAAAACATATGTGAATAGAAGGAAAGTTAGGAATGGCCAAATGCCAGTCAGCATGGAATGTTGCAGTCAGTGTGGGTGCTGGAAGAAACATCTGGCTACTAGCCCAGGAGGCAGGCAACCTCAGTATTCTCACTTCACCCTCACAGTGTCAACATATCTTATTTTTTTTACAGTGCTGGAGATTGAATCCAGGGACTTAGGGGTGCAAGACAAATGCTCTACTACTGGGCTGTGTACTCATCCCACATAGACGTATCTTAAAATCACTTGGTTTTCTAGCAAAATTCCCTGTTAGGGATTTCTCCCCTAAAGCAACAAAACCATTTATATCAGTTCTGTACTAAGGGGCAAGGATGCTTGGGTTCAGGTCAGAGCAATGGGAAGTATTATTCTTTCTCTTTGATGATGCACATGGACTGTTCCCTCCCTATGCAATCCACCCAGACAGATAGCTTGAGACAGACAGACAGGCTGGGAGAACACAGTTGTGATTAATTTTCCCTTTCTTCGTCGTGCGTTGGCTTTCTTTCCTCCCCCTTACTCCTTCCTCCTCCTAAAGAAACACACAAAGACTCGTCTTTGCTCTGGAGGCCCTCCACCCTGTAATCTCTTGTTTCCTCTTATTTAAAGATGTGTCTTACTCCTTTCCAAGGGAGGGAAAAAATAGCTATCTTTCCGGTTCCTTTCAGTTCATGCTCTCTGCTAAAATAATCCATTCACACAAAAGCACTCATGAGCAATATGTAATTTAGGGAGATTACATGGGGGCCAACAGAGGGTTTACATTGGCCCAGCCAGCAGCAAATTGAAATCTTCCTTACACATCTTTGTGGTGCTGCGGATTCTTCATAGTGGGGGCTGAGGGGGATGCCCCGACTTCTCCCTTTTTACTATTTCTGATGTTCTTTTTCCTTTTTTGTCATACATGCATGTGCTCACACACACACACACACACACACACACACACACACACACACACACACACACTCATTGAGGCAAGGTCCTTTGTATCCCAAGCTGGCATCTAACCTGGTGACCTTGAACTTCCAATCCTCCTGCTTCACCTCCTGGGTGCTGGGAGTACAAGCATACACCACCATTCCTGTGTATTAGTGCTAGAGATTCTAGTTCTACAGAAGTGCCAAGGCTTCTTCCATGCCAGGCAACAATCTGCCAACTAAGCTGCACCTCTAGACTCTTCTTCAGTTCCTGTATGACCATCCAAAGTCCTCTCTGGTATGAAATGAGACTCTTCTACCTCATCCCACATTTATATTGAAGCTACCCTACCTAGCCACAGCCCAACCTGGTATAAATACTTCCCCCAAGCCACTGAGACCCGTCCTCTCTAGAAGAAGGTAGTGATACATAATGAAAACACATTTTCTTCTTTTAACACCGGATGTTGAAAACCACCTGTGTATTCATACAGCTGTTGTTCACCTTTCACCCAACAGATGTTAGAACACAGTTGTATGCATAACCTTCCCTTGAAAGGTGTGTCAATCTCTTCTTGCCCATGGCCTTGTCAATAAGTGTCAGGTCTGTGACATCATGGTCTCCGTTTCTGTCCTTTTCATTTCTGGAGAAAGGCACTACGGATATTTTGCCTTAATTTAAAAGCCATTGTCCCTGTTCCCACCAACAGTTCGGCTGCTTCTTGGTGCATGAAGAGGAAGTCCATTTTAAGAGTTCCAGTGGGATTTCCCATTTGATCCCACAGGCAGCAGTTTATGAAAACGGGACATTTGTCTACTTTCCTGGCAATGAATTTAGGTAATGTGATAAACAAAAATGCCTGGGATAAAGAAGAATACTTGGTTCCCTTCCTTTCTTAAACACATCATTTAATATCACATTATCTTTACCTTACGGTATCATTTTTTTTATTCATCCAAAAATTTGTTTTTGGTATCCGCTTAACCTAGGCACTGAGTAAGATATCCAGAACACTACAGAGACTACCCCAATGGGTCCATGAGGAATGATCATGTTGAGTGTTTAAGATATGAACCAATGTTATTTATAAGAATTTGAAGTATTCATGACCATTTATCTATTGTCTCAATCAGTATTTCTATTGCTGTGAGGAGACGCTGTGACCACAACAACTCTTACAAAGGAAAACATTAATTGGGGCTGGCTTACAGTTCAGAGGTTTAGTTCATTATTGAAACATCTGGATCAGCAGGCAACAGGAAGTAACTGAGACACAGTTTCTCCAACACCACCACACCTACTCCAACAAGGCCACACCCTTTAATAGTGCCACTCCCTATGGGCCTATGGGGGCCGTTTTTTTTCAAGTTACCACATCAATCATGATGAAGATGATGGTGGCTAATATTCACTCAGTGTTTACAGTATGGCCAGTGTCATACTAAATAGTTGACTACAGTTACCTTCTGAGCCCTCCAAACAATTCGTGATATCCATAGTATTAATATTCCCATCATGTCAACAACAGAACTGACATTTAAAAGGGTTGAGTTACTTATCCCAAGTCACAGTGTCACTATGAAGTAAAGCCAGATTAAACCCAGGTCTGTGTAAGGCCATAGTATCTGCCACTATTGTTATATTATACAAAGGCATGTGTAATACATATATAGCTCAATTTTCTACCAGAGGCATTTAATGTCCCATATCAAACAGACTCACATTTCTTATATAAATGCCATGGCATATTCTAACTTATGCCTGACTCTCAAAGTAGCCTTCTCTGGTGCCCATGACACCTAAGGGCAAACCCTTCTTGGAACACCTATGATTACATCACACCTTGGATTAAATCTTTGCACTTGTAAAAAGCCAAAGCATTATTGGAACGCCAAGCCCTGCAGAGGCCCCAGAGCTGCACTTCCATGTTGTCATGTCCGTGAGTTCAGTCCCATCTCAGTACTGTCCCCATTGTTCCTCTGCTTTCCGTAGACACGTCCTCTGACCGAGTCTTACTCAGCCATCTCTTTCCCCCATGCTCTTTACTCTGCCCCAACTGCATTGGAATCATACTCCTAGCTCTCATCATCTGTCTCCCCTTCCTTCCTCTTACTGTGGTCTTGTGTCATTATCTGTGAAGTGAGCCGAGCTCCCATCCCTTAGTGAAATCAGGGCAGACGCTGGCTCACTTGGGTTTGTCCTTAGCCTTTAGTGCCTTGGCCTCAGCTCCTATAGCTCCTGCTTAGGGAAGTGGGTAGAATCCTTTGTGAATGAATGGTAGGTAACTAAGTGAATACACAAATGAGTAGATGCATACTTGAATTCTCATAGCAAAGACACATATAGATCCCTAAAACCACCAAAGTCGTCCTCAATAAGAAAGTCAGCAATGATGTCCTGAAATGATTTCCTAAAGTATACTGGATTTTGAAGACAAGGTTGGATTTATCAAGAAGCAAAGAGGAAGGAAGTGATAATCAACCACGGTACACCTTGACCAATGCTACTTAATTATGTATACTGCTTGACCTTGCCCCGATTCTTCCTCTCTTTATACCTAAATCTCATATCAGCACCCCAAAGAGGAACTGAGGCCACTGGCACCCCTATATCTGTTCCTTATCCTGGTGTGCACATGTAGTTGAACCTCTGCTTTTCAATGCCACTTCTCTCTCATTGGTGTACTGCAGAACAGGTGGCCAGACCAGAACTGACCCCTATGGCTGCTTGCCAGGGGCCCAGGAAACAAAGGATGTGGGGAGGAACACTGTAATCATCTCAGCAGGGCTCTGACAGCTGCTTATATGTGGAAGAAGAACGCTAGAAACACTTTATCAATGACTTCCCTAGAAAATCATTTTACAGACAAGCACTGCATCTGTGTTTGTGATAATCTGGTACATTCAATAAGCCTCCGGCTCATGACTTGTATTAAGTTGCTTTTCATGTTAACAGCAATGCTGTGCTTCCGATATCACGGCAGCTACACCCCAGTCTCACTCCTCCACGTAAGAAAACATGTTACACAAGATGTGCATTTTTAGAAAAAAAAATATCTAAAAGGCTACAATCGGTTATCAAATGAAAACCTTTGAGGGATGATTTGCGGTACAGCTTCTGGGCTGTCTGTGCAGGGACTTGCTCCTGGGAGATGAATCAGTCACTTTCCTACATGTTATTCCTGATGTTTTTGCTATTGGCAGCTGTCAGGGGCTGCCAACTGGCAGCTCACAGAAGGCTTGCTCTCACCCGAGACAGAAAAATCCCTGTCACACGTGGCCAGCGCTGGGCATGCGGTCTCTGCCTGTTGTTGATCCCAGAGATGGAAACAATGGTTTCCTCTGTCAGAGAGCAAGCCTGTGATGGAGAAAGCAACCCCTGCTCTTGATTGCCTGTGTCAGCTCTGGAAAGACATGCAGCCAAACCAAGAGCACTATAAACAGAAAAGCTATCCTTATCTCAAGATAGCTGCATACCTCTACCTTCTTTTTTTTTAATTAAGAATTAAATTATTTATTCATTCCACATACCAACCACAGATCCCCCCTCATGCCTCCTCCCGGTCCCCTCCAGCCTTACTCTCCTCCCAGTCCACACCCCATTCCTTTCTCCAAAAAGGTATGACCTCCCATGGGAGTCAGCAAAGCCCAGCACATTCAGCTGAGGCAGGTCCAAGCCCCTCCCCTCTGCATCAAGGCTGGGCAAGGTGTCCCACCATAGACAATGGGCTCCAAAAAGCCAGTTCATGCACCAGGGATAGATCCTGATCCTACTGCCAGGGGCCCCTCAAATAGACCAAGATACACAACTGTCTTGCCCATGCAGAAGGCTCAGTCCAGTCCCATGCAGGCGCCGCAGCTGTGGGTTCAAAGTTCATGAGTTCCCACGGGCTTGGTCTGGTTGTATCTGTAAGTTTCTCCATCATGATCTTGACCCCCCCCCCTTGCTCACAGCATCCCTCTTCCCTCTCTTCGATTGGACTTCTGGAGCTTGGCCTGGTGCTTGGCCGTGGCTCTCTGCATCTGCTTCCATCAGTTTTACTGGATGAAGGCTCTATGATGACAGTTAGGGTATTCACGGATCTGATCACTGGGGTAGGCCAGCTCAGGCACCCTCTCCACTATTGCTAGTAATCTAAGCTGGGGTCATCCCTGTGGATTCCTGGGAACTTCCCTCACACCAGGTTTCTCCCTATCTCCATGATATCTCCTTCTATCATGATATCTCCCTCATTGCTCTCCCATTCCGCCATTTTTCCAACTCAGACATCCCATTCTCCCATGCTCCCATGCTCCCATCCCCCAGCCCCTACCCTCCATTGCCCCCTCCTCACCCTCAGTTTACTCAGGAGATCTCATCTATTTCCCCTTCCCAGGGTGGACCCATGCATCCCTCTTAGGGTCCTCCTTGATATCTAGCTTCTCTGGAGCTGTGAGTTGTAGTCTGGTTATCTACACTGACAAACTCTTTTTATGAGGCTACAGTTACCCTGATACCCAAACCAGGTACCTCTGCCTTCTTAAATCCAAACAAGGTGGACCCCACGATGTTCTTGCTGTGGTAGTGGGAGGCTGAGTTCCCAAATGGACTGCAGAGCCAATCCCTTGGAGATAGTCTCTTGACCTGACTCTGATTACAGATAAAACTGGGCTTCCGATTGATACTGCTATGATTTATCTTATTTACCATATCTGATACAATCCAGGGAACTCTAGCCCAGAGAGGCAGGGTTTTAGACTCAGTCCTATATTTAAAACAAGTTGCGTATATGCTCATCTTTGAAGCCTTGTTGTTGGGAATTGGGGAGTCTCTGTAACAGGAGAAGAAATACATAAGAAGGGCAGCTACTAGGAAATATCAGAACTAATACCAACAGGTGCGTCTTAACGCAACCCTCTTCTTGCCCACCTTCAATACACAGTCCTGCGTGGTGTCAGCGTCTCACCGAATCCCCCTCTGCCCTCTGTCCTGTTCTCAGCTAGTTTTGGACACTTCCTCTCCAGTCCTGGGGCATGCTGTTCCATGTGCTTTTTTGAAGAAGCTATAGGCATGAGCCTTTTCAGAGACATTTGTTTGTGTTGCTACTGGGTTTTCTTGGAACACTCATCATTCCCCAGCCTCCATGTGGCTGGAATCTCGTTTCCATCGGGCTCCATCAAGATGTCTTCTCGCTTGACGTTGAGCCCCTTTCTCTCTCCAGGTGCGGGTGCTCTCATTTGTTGAGTCGTGGAGTGGCTGTTGGAAACCATGTAACTTTAGATATGTGAGTGGACTGTGTCTCTGCTCTAGTGGCTCCTCTGTCACTTCTGGATAAGCTACTTTGCTCCTTTGAACTCTGCCCCCTTCTGAGAAATGGATGTCACGCCGTCTGCTTCAGTGGGTGCTGTGAACCGAAAAGGAGATGAACTACATACAGACTCTAAAGCCGAGAGGCTCGCAGTGGATACTGGCTTCCTTTACAGTCTTCCTTTTGGATGTTTCTACTATTCCATTTTGCAGCTTATTTTATGCTGTATCCTTTTGGTTCTAAACTACTAGATTTCAAGCTCTCGGAGATCATGAGAGATGCCATGTCCAGTCATGTCTCCCTGTGACACTAAGTCATGAAACAGATCCACAAGGTTGCATAGCTTTGTGGAACCAGGCTGTCAGGGGAGAGTCAGATCCCCCAGTAACAGAGGCTGAGAAGCAAGGCTCACAAAGGTACCCATACTTCTCTCCCCCACATGAAGCTCAAACATTTCACCCATTTTAATCAAGGCCTTCACTCATGCATTATATACATTTCTCTCGTTCTTAACCTCCTCCCAAAGTCACCACAATAGCCCACTATAAAGCTCCATTCACACATCCTACATCCTCATTCCTCCTTCTCTTCATACCACACAAATCCACCAGAGTAAAAAATGCCAGCCCTTGCAAATTCCAATGACCTTTGCAATGTATTGCTGAGATCCCTTCACAGCCTCTCCCCTGTCTTTAATCCAGACACTCACTGCTTCCACGGGGCTAACAGATGCTCTGAGGTCCAAACTCTATTCACCTAACCCTACCCCCTGTCTTTAGTGCCCAATGCTTCTGTTTCATTTAGAAGAGATACCTGTGTTTCCTTATGCAAAGAGACCCAACTGAAACCTAACAGAGGCCTTCTCATGGTATAGGTGTAATAACATCGTTTTCAAGACACACAGCCTTGGCTATAGAAGGTTTAAAAAAGTGTCTGCTAACAGTGACCAGCCACACCTAGGCTTGGGGGTGTCATTCCTTTGGATTTTTTAAAATGCCTATTGTACAAATTCATGGATAGGCAGAAAACTCAGGGTTCCCCAGGCAAAGGAAAGAAGAATCCTGCACTCCAAGTGGCCTCCCTGTGACTTTCAGTTTGCTAAGGTTTGTGTCTCTTAAGATGTTCTTCTCATGTCGTGGTTTCAAGAAATAAAAGAGATTCGATGGGAGGTCAGTTCAGATTAGGCAGGAGTCACAGTCTTACAGAAACCGGGCACAACAGATACTGGATGAAATTGAACCCTTTGAACTTGAGAAACAACTTAATTCCTCTGAGTCAATTCCATATGAGTTGGGAGGGGGCGGGGGTGGGGTGTGTGTGTCTATCTTACTGGATTGTGGTGAGAACTTGAGCTAGTGAAGGAAATACAGCTGACCGGGCACTCAGGGCACTTGACATAGTGGCCCCTCTGTCAGTGACGACAACTCCAATCTTTCTCATTAATTGATTGTTTTGTTTTGTTTTGTTTTAACTCAAAGTCTGATAGACATAAGACTAGCAGAAATAGCAGGAGGGAGAGAGAGAGAGAGAGAGAGAGAGAGAGAGAGCGCACTCACGCGCCTGGCTGTCCTTGGTGCTCTGGGTTCTCCTACACACAGAGTTGTAAGTCTAGAATGAGTGCTGACTTCCAGACAGCTGTCCAGCTGCTGCCAGTCAGCTGGAGGAGTCCTCCTGTCTCCTTCCTGTGGCTGCCCTGAGAGAGAGGCAGCCATGGAGACCCACACAACGCATCCCTTCTAACACCTATGATGTTGAGATGGGGGTGTTGGTGGGGTTTGTAGTGGTGGAAGGGGCGATTAAGTACCCTGGTAGTGAGTGGAGTTTCAATGGCTGCTTGAGCCAGGGCTGCCCCTCCGTCTACACAGTAACTTTGGGTCGGGTTGCGTTGTGCTAAACACCCCACCCCTCTTTCCTCGCAATCCCAGCAGTAAGTAGCAACTTCCTCTTTTAGAAATAGGCTTCCTCAGAGTCGTGTAGGGAAAGGGCTCCCAAATTCTCCACATTCCCCAATTTCCCAAAGCCGCACACACATCACCAAGTCCACTGTTATCTTGGGATTGATTAATTGTTGGTAAAAGAGTCAGTTTCTGCAAGTGTGTGTGTGGTACCCTGTGTCCGCCATTACAGTGTCTCAAAGAGCCATATCCCAGCCCTTTGTTCTGCCAGTACATGCCCTTTTCCCACAAAAACCTGGCAACTATTGACTGTTTTATTTTTCATTTATTATTATTGTTTCTACTTCCTAGGATATTATATATAGTTTAAATCATATAATCACAGCCTTTTTATATTGGATTCTATCACGTAGTAGCATGCATCATCTTACCAGCACAACTTCTTCAGCAAGTTCATTAAGAATGTACTAGCTCACTTTTTTAGGGCTGAGTAGTATTCCATATATTGGCTATACCACAACTTACTTAACCATTCTCTTATTGAAGAACATCATAGTTGCCTCCAACTTTCTGCAATTACAATTAAAGCTGCTGTAATACTTGGGTATAGTTTTGTAGGTTTTTTTGTTTTTGCTTTTTTGTTGTTGGTAGTGGTGGTGGTGGTTTTGTTTTGTTTTTGTTTTTTGGTTTGTGTGTGTGTGTGAGAGAGAGAGAGAAAGAGACAGAGAGACAGAGAGACAGAGACAGAGACAAAGAGACAGAGAGAGACAGAGAGAAAAACAGACAGAGACAGAGACAGAGACAGAGAGGGACAGAAATGTCATTTCCTCTGGGTAAATCCCAAAGAGTACAAAGACTGGATTAAATGCTTACGAGTAAATTTAGATTTGTAAGAAATTGATAGACTGTCTCCTTCATGGGCTGGACCAATTGACATCCCCATCAGCAAGGAGTGAAGAGCAGGGTTGTTGCTGTGGCTCTAGTCCTTGCCAAAGTTTACCGTTGATGGTATCTGGGAATTTCCCACTCTGCTGGCTGTGTGGTGGTGTTGCCTATATTTGTCCTGCAATCCCCTGACATAAAGCTTCATTTTAACCACTATGTGTCTCCAGATATCATCATGGGCAATGAGCCTATCCTGATCTCCCACTACATTTTGAGTAGGGTTTCGGTTTCCTGTTGTCGGGTCTTAACAATTTCTCATACAGAATTATTTTTCTAGTCTTTTAGTCCTCCCCATTGTTTTTGTAACTAGCTGCACACTGCAAATCCCCTCACTTAAAAACACCTGAAGTGGCGTCTGGTTTTTAGCTGGACAATGATTGAAACCTTTACCACATACCCCAGATTTTGTGATGTGAAGCATTCGCTCTTGAAGAGCTGAAACATAAAGTATAGATACGTCCCAGGAGGGCAGATCCTGTATATAATGTGTGTGTGTGTGTGTGTGTGTGTGTGTGTGTGATGCATGTAGGTGTGCAGGTGTGCATGTCTATGCACGTGTGAAGCCGTAAGAGTGTTGGATCCCTCCAGGCTGGAATTGCAGGCATTTTCAGGATGTCCAGCTGGTCACATGAGGGCCGAGCTACAAGCTCTTGTCCCCAGGAGAACACCACAAGCACCCTCAGGCAGCAGGCCACCGCTCCAGCCCCTGCGGGTTCTTCTCTTGCTATCTTGCAGCAGAAATGTGGAATTGGTCTCTTTCAATCCCTAACTACATTTCCACTGGACTGAGCTGAATTAATCACAGTCGCTGACTCTCTTGACTTCTGTATTTTGTGTCAGTAAAACAACACGCTGACATATGTCCTGTTGGAAATGTCATAGTCTCCAAGCAGACTTTGTCTGTGTGCTTGAATTCCACATGCTGTACCTCTTTGAAAGCCAGACATTGTTTCTTTGCCTCACACCATGTCTTAATCAGGGTTTCTATTGCTGTAATGAAACACCGTGACCAGAGAGTAAGTTGGGGAAGAAAGGGTCGATTTGCCTAACACATCCACATTGGAGTCTGTCGTTGAAGGAAACAAGGACAGGAACTCAAACAGGGCAGGAACCTGGAAGCAGAAGCTGATGCAGAGGCCATGGAGGGGTGCTGCTTACTGGCTTGCTTCCTGTGGCTTGCTCAGCTTGCCTTTTTATAGAACCCGGGACCACCAGTCCAGAGATGGTACCACCCACAATGGGCTGGGCCCTACTCCATTAATTACTAATTAAGAAAATGCACTATGGCTGGATCTTATGGAGGTTCCCTCCTTCCAAATTACTCTAGCTTGTGCCAAATTGACATAACCAGGTCAGGACACATGCTATCACGTGTCTGTCTGTCGTCATAGAGTGTAGCAGTGGCCGCCTTCTCAGACTTCTCAAAGTCAGCTGTTTCTGAACACTCAAATGGTGACATATGTATTTCACGTCACTCTTTTTGGATGACATTCCATACTGCATAGACGTTTCAGGACTGGCTCTCATAATTGTCTTTCTTATGTATACCCAGCTGCTTAGAGACTGGATTTGGCTCTGTTTCCAGGCTATAGCTTCTTCATACCTCAAGTAGGAGCTTATGGGCTGGGGATATAGATCAATGGTAGAGCATTTGCATGACATGCAGATGACTTCCAGATTTGGCTCCAAATCTGTAACATCTTCCACATTTACTGACTACGATGCTTTTTGTTTGTCTTATTATGATGCTACCATGAGTGTAGACAGCCTTGAGAGCAGAAAACACTGGATTCATCAATGCATCCCTTGAGACTAGCCCAGTCTAGCACAGCATGGAAGAATTGGTTGTCATGTTTTCTAAGTCCTCTTCTTTCTTGCTATCTGTGATGGTTTGGATAAAAAATGTCCCTTGTGTGGTTATCTCTTTGAAAGTTGGGTCCCCAGTTGGTAGCGATATCTGGAGAAGTTATGGGACCGTTAGAAGGTGCTGCCCTGCTGGAGGAAGATCACTGGGCCAGGCTCTGAGAGTTTAATGTCCTCGCTCCACTTCCAGTCCACCCTCTTTTCTTCTTGTGTGTGGATAAAGATGAAATTAGCCAGCTTCCTGCTCTGCTGCCATGCCATGCCTTTCTGGCCATCAAGGATTGTAGCCCCGTGGACGCAGAAGTCAAATTAAACCCTGTCCTCTACAGGTTGCTGTTGGTCATGTTAATTTCATCTCAGCCACGAAGAACTAATACACCACCTAGCTCTATTTTTTGCATTTATTCAGAAGCCAGACTCTAGGTCTCAGCGTGAATGCAAATAACTGAGAGAGACACATTCTGCTATCCAGAAATGTGTCAGAAAAGAAATCAAATAGACCCACAAATACCTTCAGTTGATGACTGCACAGAAAGGAGATCAAAAGCAGAGTAGAGACAGGGTGGGAACTCCCTAAGAGCCAGAACTGTTTCTCACTGAAGTAAAAGTCATCCACATGAACTTCAGCAATGAAGAGTTACTTTTCTAGGCAGGCGTTTTAGGTTCTTTTCGTCCCACTAAAGGTGTGGTAGTGAAGGCTGCTGATAGAAGAGATGTTGGTGTCAGCATTATACAATAGTTTGTATCCATTGCAAATTCTCAACCTGACAATTGCTTTGACCAAAAAGTGCCAGAAAGTGAAATTCTTCTGGAAATTCACTAGATAGTCTCTGGGAGAATTAACATGTCCAATTTTCTTTAGGTAACATACATTAGAAGCCTTATTATCCTGCCTCAGTAATTACAGGCTTTAGGCTTTGGGAGACAAAATTATATGAAAGTATAGTGGAATCTTAATATTGTGTTACAAGGAAAAAGTTAGAGAAGAGTCTATCAGTGTTGATTGGCTTCGTTTAAATATAAAAACAAAAAGCGCACGTATATGTGTGTATTTGTGTGTGTGTGTATATGTATGTAATCTATGTGCCTGTGTGTGTGTGTGTCCAATACTCAGCTCAGCTCTCAAATTACATCAATAGTGTTCTTTTGCTGTCGTAAGTCACCACAAATTTGCAAATTAGGACAATCATTTATTGTCTTGAAGTCTGTAGGTCAGAAGTCTTCATGATTCATGGTTCTATTGGATCTTCCTCTTAGGTTTACAGGGGTAAGACACTAGGTGTCTTCAGGCCTATGCTCCTTGAAGTCTAAGAAAAATCTACTTCCACACTCATTCAAATTGTGTTGACTATGCCCATTGAGCTCACCAGAATTCTCATGCATGGCTAGCTGACATCAGGGGCCCATCTTTGCTTCTGCCTAATTGATAGCTGGAGACCTACCTTTGCTTTTGGCTAGTTAACAGTTGGGATCCCATCTTTACTCCTGGCTAGTTGACATCTGGGAGCCCATCTTTACTCCTGGTTAGTTGACATCTGGGAGCCCATCTTCACTTTGGGCTAGTTGTTAGCTAGAGATCCATCTTTACTCCTGCCTAATTGACATCTGGGGGCCCATCTTTACTCTTGTCTAGTTGATAGCTGGGAAGTCTATCTTTGCTTCAGGAAGGTCTGTTCCTTTTTTCCTCATGTTTCCCATATGAGTTAGTTCTGTATTAATTCAAACTTCTTTGACCCCAAAGAAGAATACATTGGCTCTACTAAGGTCTCACGTAATTACAGTGAATCATTTTGGATCACAATATTACTTTAAATTTTCTTAATTTCTTTTATTTCTTTGACACAGGGTCTCATGAGGCCCAGGCTATCCACAAACTCAGCATGTAGCTGAACATGGCCTTGCAGTCCCAAACATCCTGTCTCTACCCCTGAGCATGATAGGATTTCCAATGTGTATCACCGTGCTCAGCTTTGATCTCTGAAGTGTTTCTTGAAGTGCATAATCTCCTTCTTGCCTCCAAATCCTTTTGCGAAGAATGTAACATAATCACAGGTCTAAAGTATTAGATTCTGGACATATGGTGTAAGTCATTATCTCCAATAATCTGTTTGTATGTAGTTTCTCATCATATTAATATTTCTGGCCTTTTCAGTTATTGCCCATGTATACGAAACTAAATTGCTTCATCTGAAGGTTGGATTATGCTTTGTGGGTACAATGAGATCTATTTCACTTGGAAAGAAATCTTAAGAATAGAGATCATCAGTGTTGTAGGTTCGATATATAACACATATTCATCAAGTATGACTCTTACGTGTATTGAAGGCAGCCCATGCACCTAACTGAACACATGTGCAGACATCAACATCTGGTGACTATACCCATGCTGCCTGTTGCTCCTGAACAATATCATCATGAACATTCTGGGTCCCATGAGCATAGTCTCCATTTTCTCATGGGTAGACAGAAATAATGTCACAATAAGGAATGGTGATTGTCTTTGAGTTTTAGACTCAACATTGTCTGTACTGCAATATGATTCAGCCTGCATGACATATGTATGCATTCAAATATGGAGGGTGTACTACAGCCCATGACTTCCTGCTTATCATGTTGTGGTGGTTACAAATAGTCCCCAACAAATCTGTGTGCATGAACAGTAAGGAACATAATTGCAAATCAGCTAGATGGTGGCAGGTGGTGAACACCACACTGGACAATACCTTGAAGAGTAAAAAACAAAACAAAAAATGTTTGATTAAACTAAGATCAAAGGGACTATATTAAACAGTCAGGTTTCTTCTTTTTCTCCCATTGGCACCATATAAAAGTTTCTCTTCTTTTTTATTTTATTTTATGCATATGAGTGTTTTGTCTGCATGCGTGTCTGTGTACCATGTGTGTGCAGTGCCTGAAGAAAGCATCATGTCTCTTGGGACTAGAGTTACAGTAGCTGTCAGCCAATATCTGGGTGCTGGGAACTGCATCTAGGCCCTTCAAAACAGCAACCATTGCTGTTAACTGCTGAGTCATCCCTTCATCCCCTCAAAACCCTTCTACACCAAAAGATTCTAAATAATTCTGAATGCACATATAATATAGTTTTTAAAATATTTTACAAACACAGTCAGTTTGTTTCCATCCTTAATAATACTTATTTTTAAGTCCTCCAACTTCTAAAATCATTGATGAGATGCAAGACTGAAAATATTCTATAGCTATCCTAAAACTGATTGTAAAATATTACCACTTATATCACTGGCACCCACTCTTAGACATTTAAGCCTTCTGCAAAGTAACTGGAGAGCTTGCAGGGGTGAGTACTCTGTGCCTAGCCCCTTGTAATAATGTCCAAATGCTCTTGACTCTATTATATTTTAATAATAATTGACTTTGTGACACCCCTCTTCCAGGATTATGGTAAACGCAGGATGCCAAATTCCAATATTCACACAAATGCCTCTCGTAGTTGCCTGTGTGTCTCTTCTCCCTGCTCCAAGAGCAGAGTTGCCACCCACATGTACGTTAGGGAGTGGTTCATTCTTTTTTAGAGACTGGGTGGGAGGAGGCAAGGAAGAAAAACAGGCCAGCCTTTCCCTGCCTCTGGGAACAGTGTGGAGAACGGGTCCATTTTCCAAGGTAACTATTTAAAATGAGTGACAGTACAAGGTTGATGACCTCACAGTTCAGAAATAGCACATTATATCTGTCTAGATTTGTTTGGATTTACAAAAACAACAGAAGTGATCAACACAATACTCACATTTGTATTCTCCCAAAATAACCGGCTCTGGAATTTGGTGAATCATGCATGAAAAAGAAGCCCACTCCGTTCATACCAGCAAATTGTTTTTGTTTTCACTTTTCTCCTCGTGTGCACAATTGGGTCAGATGTAGTGGAGCTGCTCACTTCTCTTTAATTCCCCCTGATTTTTTAAAACAGATTACTTCGTAGATGATTGTTACGGAACTTGTATGAAAAGAGAGTTGAAAGAGCGAAGTAAACCCCCATCCCCAGCTGTTTACTTAGTCCTGAAGTCTGGGGCCTGTTGAGGCATTTTTAAGAAGTTACACACTAAGGGAAAAAAAAAAACCACTGAAGGATTCATTCTGCAGTATATGCAAGAGATGTCATTATATTGCTATTCTCAGCCTCTTCCGGGCAAGATCCTAACAAAGCACTGTATGCTGTGAAGTCAGATTCTCAGCCCCTCCGCCGTGCTGTGTTCCCTGGGGTTTATCTTTCTTCTATGCCTCCTTGCTTTCTTGCTTCCAATCCACTCCTGTGAGAGGAGGAAGGACCCCTTTCCCTGGCCATTCAGGTAACTCCCCTCATATTCTAACTCTTTGCCCTTGCTCACTTCAATTCTTGTCGCTGCTATTCTTTCTTTTTTCCTTGTTTGGGACTGAGAAGGCTTCCAGGATGCTGAATACCTTCCATCAATAGATAGGCATGCTTTAAAATTAATTCCCCTCATTATTCTTAACACGTTCATACTACAGGCCATGTGACTGAAAAAAAAAATGAATCCTGAAATGTGGTGCTCTTAAATCTATTCCTAAATTCTGTGGGTCCAGGGATTCAGGCAGGGCATCCTGTGGTGAGCCTAGCTTGCTCTACAGTGTCTGAGATTTAGCTGGAGCTGTTTGAATGATTAGAAAGGATGGGTCTGAATGACCTTGGATCTTGGTGAATAGATCCCAAAATAAATGGAGCTAAGAAATAAAGGTAGAAAAGGGGTTGTTGTCTGTGGCAGATAAGGAGGGAATTATATCCTAAGCAATGCCCTCCTCAAACCAAGGAAGAGTAGAGATTTTCTTTAAGAGCCTTGCACATTCCCACACAGGAAAGCACTTGGCTATGGCGCATTCCTGAGCATGCTCAGTCAAGGAGTATGCTTCTGAACATGCCACGTTCAAGGTCACAGTTCAAGAAGGAAAGATTGCAGAATGCTTTGGGGACATGCTTTGCTCAAGATAATAAAGCACATGTTTGAAAGATTAAAATGGCAGACAAGAACACATTTGACCATGTTCAACTTGAATCAAAAAGGTCTAAACAAATGCCAATGGCATTCTCGGTATTCTCCAAAATGCTTTGCCTAAAGATAAAAGGAATAGACACTCTGTGGGTGCATTAGTATAAGAGTTTGTGCCTAAAGCTGCTTGATTAGCTTGGAGATTACTATGTGATTCTATGGCCCAAACACTGGGCTCATCTGGAGGTACCACCATCCTTATCCTATTGGTTGGGATCTCCATGAGGGCCATCTGGAACTCTATATGTGCTTTTGCCCACATAGGCAAGTTTGGATCACTCTCTCTGCATGGACTCCATGATGTATAAGCATTTTATGACCTGAGTTCAGAAGTCACTGATGCCAGCCTACTAGCAGAAAAACAAAAACAAAACAAACAGAATAATCTTAATCTCAAATCAAGAACAAAGCACTCTACTTTTCATGAAGCATATTGCTTCACATTTTAAGAAAAGCCTGTGAGGTGAATTATAGATGCAGTCCTCATCATAAGAACCATCTTCTCAGTTTTCAGGGATTTCTGTTTCATTTCTTTACCCCGTAAGCTTTGACTTCCATCTGTGCTCCTCAGTCCACACCCCGTTTTTGTCCACACCCATCCTTGTTCTGGTCCCGAGACATCCTCATTCGCTTTCCAAACATGGTGCTGATCTTCCCCTCCCTGCCTTCAGTTGGTTCTAGTCATGGAATAAGAACAAAATAACCACAACCATCAATGCTCTTCAGAATTGTGCCGTCCACTTCAGTAGAGAAAGAAATAAAATAACGGTCCATTTTCCAGGGTGACTTGAGTCAGCAGAGGTCCTAATAGAGATGGACAGAGTGTTTTATTTTAAAAACCAGTGAGGAGTCACACCATACAACAGGGCCTACATGGGAGGTTTATTGAGGGAAGGGCAGAGAAGGGGACAGAGACCGGTCCCTGGTGACAGGAGCAGAGAAAGGGATGGGAGGTGAGCAAGGCCTGCCTTTTATAAGGAAATGCAGCAAATGTGCATAGGAGGTGCTTTTAGTGGCTGCAGCTGAGGACATATCCGGTCAGGACCCTAAGGGCAGGCCAGTACAGATGCCTAAATGCTAACACAGAAAACACTGGACCTGTGCTGGAGTCTTCTATTCTTGCCACACAGCCCCTACACAAACTGCTAGTCAAACTACCCCAGCCCAAACCAGAAGAAAAGAGTAAAAATTACCAATAGCCAAGCTTGCCTGACAATCTGCCATCAGGGCAAGGTAATGCCCCCAGAAGTGTTAAAATAAACAGGACATAGATGTAGAGATGAAGTCACGAAAGCTCATTGTTAAGAAAAAGGCAAACAAAGGCAGGGGAGGGGAAATACGATGCAAATTGCATGTGAAATTGTGCCCTCCTGATTACTCAGCAAACATGGAAAGGGAGGGCCTGGGGTAGGGGCGGCAGGAAGCTGGTTTCTGCTTTCAAATAAAATCGGCATACTTGCCATTCCAGGCTAGTGCCTGGATTTGAAAAGCCCTTCAAGCAAATTGCCTCCTTTTCCTTTTCTGAAGTTCTGGTTCTCAAACGAGGTGAGGGTTTGCATGTCCCTCCAGGACACATGTGACTCCTTACACTTAAGTAAATGAAAATTAAACACAACTTAAAGATCAGTTTCTCATTTACACAAGCTATATATCAAATGCTCAAAACTCACATATCAGTAGTTAGTGCAGAGCATTTCTATCCTTCCAGAAAATTCTATAGGACAATTTTTTTTTCCCCAGAATTCATTTAACATAGCGTTGTGGATTGAATGTGAACTGTCTCCTGTAGGATCATGTGCTAAACCATTTAGGAAGCTTGTAGGACCTCTGGGGTATGTGGCCTCACTGGAAGGAATGGGTCACTGAACATGGGCTCGGAATTTTGTTAACCAGACCTCACTTCCTAGTCACTCTCTGCTTCTTGCTGGTGTAAGGTGACCTCATGACTCCCCCACCATGGTAGACTGTGTCCTCTTAAATAGTGAGTCCAAAGCCTTCTTCCCTTAAGTGGATTTGCTGGGTATCTTGTCGTAGCAAAGAGCAAAGTAACTGATACAGGAAGAACCTTGTGAATCCTTCACCTAGGAAATTGGAAGTTGGAGAGCATCTCTGTAAGTAGAGAGTTCTGGTTGAGGTGACGATGGCTAAGGACATGTTGATACTGCCACATTTTACCTTTGAGAAAACTCTTTGAGAACTTAGAACTCTGCAGAGGACAGAGAAAACGGATGAGGGAGATCCACCCAGCCCATGTAACTCAGAACTCAGCCATCGCCCAAACATGCAGATCCGATCCAATGTAATTAAAAACTGGCTCATATCAAAATAATATCTTCCTTGTGTTTTATCCAACTTACTCCTGACCCATCTGCTTGCATTTATTCCAAATATAGCAATATGGAAACATTCAAAGTACTTGCCATGAGACAAAAATGGCTTTTTAATTCAATCTCATCCACATTTAATCTGCAGCTTCCTTTTGCAAGGCATCATGATGATTCCCTTAAGTCTATTTGAGGCTTGTGTTCCCTTCGCAGCTCTCCTTTTTAAATCCGGGGACAGGGGGGAGTAATGAATGACCGAATTGTCCAGAGTATTCCCCAGCCTCAGTTCAGCTAGAATTAAACCTTCCCACCCCTGCCTCTGGGGTTGCTTTTGCTAGAAAGTCCTGTTCCTAACAGGAAGGCCCTGGCCAGTCCTGCTAGATGAGCAGCTTTTATAATGCTTTGTTACCTGAAGTGACGATGTGACAAGTATTTGGGGTGAGAGAAGCTCACAAAGGTGGGGCCTTGTGTGAAGATGAGGCATAAGTTCATTGTCACTACGAATGTCCCCAACTGCTGTTTCGAATGAACCATTTCACCCTCTCATCTCCTTCCAGACCCATCTTGTTTTCTCCCTTGGCCTTCATTTTGTCTTTCATTCTTTTTCTGGTAAAAATGTCTCAAACTTTTAGCCATGGGCTCTCTTCCAGCCACCATGATGTAGTTAGCAACTCACAGACAGTATCCTCTGTAGGGTTCTATTCACTCCGTATCGCATTTCGGGACCTGAACTCTGGCTCAGTATTTCCCACATAGGAGCCTGGGCCAGCCCAGTTTTCAGCGAGGAGTCCTAAGATCAGAATCTACGAGAGCAAAGATTATATAGCATGTGGGTTAGCATGGGAACAAGGGCAATGATTGCCACCATATGACTGAAGTCTCACTCCATTACTCCCAACACTCTGATGTTCACAGAGCCATATTTACCAAGAGCTTCAAACCATGTTAATGCCAAATGTCTTAAATTTAAATTGGTGTAATGTAGATCTTTATTTTTTTAACTATAAACAAAAAGTAAACTCTCAAAAATAAAATCTACCCATCGAGCCAAGTTGCAACCTAGTGAGGGTAGAAGCTAGAAAACAACCCTGACATGAGCATAAGCGCCATGCACGTCCATGCTGTCAAGGTCACTTCTATAAAGCAAGACAGGTCTCCCAACTTGGAACTAGCAAACCATCTTCATATGGTCTCCAGCGTTATCAGCCATCAGGGCTGACTTCTTCCGGAATGAGGGAGGCAGCTTTTAGAACAGGCTTTCAAAGAATACTGATATTGGTTCCTCGCATCCTTTGGAATCGCTTGCAAGTCGTTAAAATGGTATAAAAAGATCTCCGTGCTTTGTCTTCCAGGAAATTGGATGAAGGTGAGTCTTAGAGCCACCTGTGCAAGTGACAGGGTGTGCATAAAGAGAAAGCCCATAATTCAGTGTGGTTTTCCTTTGGGTCTCCCGTGCCTTGAAACCAAAGTCTCTGAGCTTTGAGCAAGTTTGCTGTGGCCAGTCGGATAGTGGGGGTGCACTTGAAAGAGACCTTGAAAGTCTTAAGTCAACCTTCTCCCTCTGGAGGATTGGAAGTGATGCTTGAGCTTACACTACACCAGCTGTGGAGTTGGAACCACACACCCTGTGCAACTCTTAAAAAGAGGATGCTTTCCTGCATCCCAGACCAGCTCCCCAAAAAGCCTGATACAACTCCACAGCAAACTGAGTAATATGCATCTGCAATCCCAGCACAGGGAGGCTGAAACAGGAGAACTACTGTGAGTTCCAGGACTGCAGCTGGAAGTTTCCCTGTGTCCTGCCCGGTCAGCAGCTGCTCAGACCCAAGTAAACACACAGAGGCTTATATTAATTCATACCGCTCAACCATTAGCTCAGGCTTACTACTGACTAGCTCTTACACTAAAACTCAGCCTATTTCTGTTAATCTATATGTCACCACATTTTCTGTGGCTTTACTTATGTGCCATTCCATGCTGCTCCCTGGATGGCAGGATGGCATCTCCTGACTCAGCCTTCCACTTCCCACAATTCTCCTTGTTTGCTTATTCCCACCTATACTTCCTGCCTGGCTACTGGCCAATCAAAGTGTTTTGTGGTGATACTGTGTTTCCCAAAATATTGTGCACCCTAATAAACTTATCTGGGGTCAGAGACAGAACAGCCACAATATTAAACATAGAGGTTAGGCAGTGGTAGCACACGCCTTTAATCCTAGAATTCCAGAGGCAGAAATCCATGTGTTCAAGGATGGTGACTCACGCCTTTAATCCCAGAAAGTGAGCCTTTAATCCCAGGGAGTGGTGGTAGAAAGCAGAAAGATATATAAGGCATGAGGACTAGAAACTAGAAGCTTTTAGCTGGTTAAGCTTCAGGCTTTCGAGCTGAGAGCCATTGGGATGAGGACACAGAAGCTTCCAGTCTGAGGAAACAGGATCAGCTGAGATATTGGCCAGGTGAGGTGGCTGTGGCTTGTTCTGTCTCTCTGATCATCCAGCAGTGTTTCATTAAACCAGTGTACAAAAGCATTATCCCACAGCACAGAACCACTCTGAGCTACATATTGAGTACCAAGCTAGCCATGGAAACACAGTAAGACCGTATCTCAACACATGAGCATACACACACACACACACACACACACACACACACACACACACACAAATAATTAAACAAAAATTGTGCTTCTTCTGGGGCAGCTTTTCTGACAGGGCCACTATGGCTATGAGAGGTTGTGTGCTTTGAAGAAAGGCAAGAATGACTAAAATCAAACAGAGCTGAGATCACAAAGCACCAGCACCACCTGTGAGAGATGAAAGCTCGGTGTGTCTACTCATAAAGAGGAGCAGGACCACTCCCCCAGAACTGTAGGCTCATGGTAAAAATGAGTGAAGTACTTGAGGCTGGAACGCTATAAATAAGGAAGGTCTATGTTGGCTCCCCATGATGGAGCTGAGATCCAACACCCAGCAACAGGATTCAACATTCAAAGCACTCAAGTTGAATTTTAATGCAGAGTAGCAAGAAGAAGGAGGAGAAGAAGGTAACTACTCAGCAGGAAGTTGAGGAAAAAGAACAATGTTTACTTTTCCTTCTTCGAGGAAGCTCAATTTTTCAGAAAGGAAAATCATTTCGCCATCTCCCTCCACTACAGCCAAGTCTGAGAATAAGGGGCTGAAGAAACAGGCTTAAGAGCATGTGGATTGACAGGAAGAAAAGGAGGAAAGGCAGGAGGGAGGGAAGGGAAAATGGATGGGGAAGGAGGGAAGGAGAGAGAGGGGGAAAAGGGAGGATGGCTTATCTAGACTACACTTGCAAAGCTCTGTTTCGCCTTTGCCTAAGATCTGGTCACTATCAGGCACTATTAGAATATGGCTATGTTAAGATGTTGGAGACAGGGACAGTTTGACTTCTTTAACAGTTGTTGAACCCTTTGCTATAATGCCTATTTGCCTTGAGTGAAGGACTGTCCGTCATGAGGCCCCTCTTGCACAGCTGGCCGGACTGGACTGTCCTCATGGTGCCTTGCTCCTCTGAACACTTTACTAACGCCCCCCGAGGAAGCCACAGTGCCATCCCAGCTACTTCCTGAACATGGCTCTGGCTGGAGGGGCAACTACACCAGCCGCACCTGCCTCGCTCAGCCTGTGCCATGTTTCCCCATCATGAGCCGCTGACAAGGACTAAAGATCCTAACATCCTATCATACATCCAAGAATGGCAACCCAGCCTCTAGTACCTGAGGGTCTGTGCCCACCCAGAAACGGGAATAGCAGCCTGTTTTCCTGCTGAGCTGCTGGAGCCTAGGCATTATAGAGCTGCTCCTGCAGGGCCACTTATTCTTAAAATGCAGAGCAACAAGGCTCCAACACAAGGACCTACAGGCCTAAACCTCTAGCTTTGAAACTTAACAGTAGTGGACCCTTTTCTACCGGAGCTTGCAGATAAGCCTCTGGGGCTGCTCCTGGGCACTCAGGAAACTGGGACCACCAGAGGCAATTGTCTTCGCCTATTATTTTTTTATTTCTACCCAGATAGAGCAAATGATCCTAGATAGTTGATGAGTAAAACACAGATACATGCACACATGTGTACGTATGCACATACACCATAGACATACCACACATACTGCAACCATTACCACCACCACCATCACCACCTCCATCACCACCATCACCACCTCCATCACCACCATCACCACCATTACCACCATCACCACCATGACACCTCCACCACCACTATTAGCATCACCACGTTTTATTAACCCTTCCGTCTGCTGATGGTCCCTCAGTTGGTTCCATGCCCCAAGTACTGTAACTAGCACCACAGAGAGCATGGTGGGAGGGGCTGTCTTTTTTCACAGATCAACTTCCTTCCCTTTGGGTGAAGACCCAGAAGTGAGATTGTTGGATCGTACAGTAGTTCTGGTTCAGACTTAGAAGTACTTCCGCGCTGTTTTCCACACTGACTCCACTGTTCACATGTGCTCACAGTACCCACGGGTTCCCTTCCATGTGTGTCCTCACAGCACTCATGCGTCATCTTTTTGATGACAGCAGTTCTGACGGTGTGAGGCCGTGTCTAGCTGTGGTTCTCATTATCGTCGGCGTTGCCCCAGTGATGAAGGATCCCCAGCAGCAACCCATGTGCAGGGTGGTGCCTTACATGTTCATCAGGGAGCCATGCTGTGGACAGATTCCAAGAACAAAGAGGGGCCTGCCTGCCCTTGGCTTTATCTAGTGTATTGTTGGTGTCTTTGGACTCCATACACACGAGGCGTGCTCTACTCCGTCTCTTTCAGTGTGGTTCTTGGAGGGACTGCAATCAAGAAGAACATAGGGTCCAGAATCAGTGTGAAAATGACCTTAAGGGTCAGCTCCTTCCGTTCTCTCAGACTGTAAATGAGCGGGCTGAAAATAAGAAGTCATTGCCCACGGTCACAGCAAAGTTGATAGTAAAATCTAAAGAACACATTATTGACTGTTGGTGTCCTGTCCCCTACATCCTTGACACTTAGTCTGTGAGAAAACTTGAATGTTAGTCCAGACCCCAAAACACTGAGCAGGCTGCCTGTGTGAAGACCCCGGGATGACATATAGGGACACAAGAGTGTGAGCACCCTTCCTGGCCCGATACTAATGTATAAGGGTGGGGGACAGACAGACAGAGACAGAGAGAATTAACACATATGTGTATCTTTGTTTATGCATATATGTGCGTTCATATGTACACACACAAATGCGTCCGTGTTCATATGTGCATGAATATGTGGGGTAGGCATATACGAGCATGTATGTGCATGAGTAGGCACATGTGTAAATACATTAATTCACACACATGGGTGAGCATCTGAGTATATGAGTGCCTGCACATGTCCATGTATGTTGGTGTGCACATATATGTGTGTGCATATGAAAGTGGATCACAGATGGAGGGATCTCAGCGAGATGTTGTCTGAAAAGATGGAGGAGGGTGGTATTGAACTTCTCTTCCCCCAAGAAGCTATGTTTCTGACCCCAAGAAGCTACGTTTCTGAACACTCTCAGTAGGGGTAAGCATTTGTGGTGAATCTTGGGGACAGTGAACTTTCCACGTACAATCATGGACCCTTGTGTTGTTCTAAAGCAATCCTGAACTCCAGGAAAAAGAAAAGACCAGTTTCATTTCTTGTCCAGTGAGCTGTACTTTGGTCGAGACTTGGAAGAAGACGCCACTCCGGAGGCAGGAGGCCCACAGTTCCGAAGAAATGTAGCAGATTTCCTGGAGGGAGGAAGTTCCCAGTCTCCTTGGGCAGGAGAGTCACTCCACTGCTGGAAGGTGAAGGAACAAAGTAAGCATGCTCCCCTCCTGGCTCCAGATGCGGCTCACCCTTCAGCGTTTCACCTTCCCCAGGAGAACGTCAACCCAGGAAACAACCTTGTGTTCTCTGTTGGTGAAAGGCCCACCCACATGGTCTGTGTCCTGGACCGAAGTCCAGCTGCAAACAGTCCTCCACCCACCCAAGCACAGGCTCCGCATGACCCACACTACCTGATCATGCTCACTGCAGTAGTAATCTGGATCAGGTTGCTTCTAAATTATAACTCTTAACCTTCCTGAAGCACTCTTTTTGGGGTTAGTATATGAAAAGTCGGCTGGAAAAAAAAAATGGTAATAAGGAAAACAGACCTCTCTCAAGAAAAGAAAAATACACAGAAGGAAGAAAAAAATCACCCAAGTATTGTATTAAACGTCTTATGGGTAAATGCCCTTTCCCCTACTTTCTGCCAATTATGTTAGATTCAGCTGAAACATCAATTTCTCTAAGAGTAACATCTTCCTCTCAGCCCAGTGCTGAACACTGAGCACTGGTAGATGTCAGTGAACTTGTCACACTGTGAACCCCAAGCTGGGATGAAAGGCTATATGTAGGGCTCATGCCTCTGATAACAGCTGTTCCCCCTGCTCTGGGGGCCCCTGACCTCCACTGACAAGTACTGATCATGGCCAAGGAAATGAAATCCCCTGAGGAGAGTGCAAATGATAAGGCTAGAAATATGGGGTTTTCTTGGATGGGCCCCTTGGGATTCTGGGAAACCGTGACCACACGTCAGAGGGCCTACTCGGCATTGTGTAATGTCCGTCCAGAAACAATGTCTGTCCAGAAAAAAAAAAAAAAAAAAAAAAGTCTCTTTTGCCTAGGACCTGCTCCAGTAGGCCTGTCAGGGGGAAAAAAAAAAAAAAAAAAAAAAAAAAAACCTTCTCTCTGGACTTTGCTCTCGAGCTCAGGTTACATGGAAGAAATGAACTTGGCAACTCCCTTCCAGGCGGCAGGAGGGGTAGCCAAGAGTGCCCGAACAAAGCAGAAAGAAATCTTCCTCTACCGGATGGAGCAGGTCTGAAGGGGACAGAGTGGGCATTCTCACTGCTGGGCTGAGCTGGTGTTTGGAAAAGCCCTCTTGGACAGCAGCTGTAAATCACTAGGCGGCCTCTGTTTACATGTCCGCAGCAGCCAAGGTGCATAGCCTGCCTCCTCAGCCAGCTTCCAACACAGCTTCATTTCGGGAGGTTAGGCAAAAAAAAAAAAAAAAAAAAAAAAAAAAAAAAAAAAAAAAAAAAAAAAAAAAAAAACACTTCAAAAGCTAAGTCCTGATCCCCCAAAGAAGGACGCTAGAGACACTTCTGTAAGGAGTGGCCCAACCAGCTGCTGCAACATCTGTGGAGGCATGTCCACCCTTGGGGAGCAGAGCTGGCGCTAGGCAACCTTCCCTCCTGCTCCTCCTCCATGCAGAAATTGGAATCTAGGGGAGGTCCAATCTGGCGTCAGGAATGCATCCTCCCTTTTCCCTCCCCTGGCCTCCACCAGCTTCCTGAGACAGGAAACTTTAAATTGCTGGGACGGGCCACCCTAATTGCTACTCTTTTAATAACTTGGTTCACTCCTTGGAGCCTCCGTCAACATTCTGGAAGTAGTGGAATCAGGACAAGGAGGAGATGCTGCGCCTCTTGCACGGCCTCACGGCCTCTCGGCCTCTCTTCTGCGTTGAAAGGACTTCCCAGGCATCAGAGAATGCATCAGTCAGCAAGGTTCTGGACTCCTCTCCACAGCCCTAAAAGATGCCTATAACTGATTTCTCATGTGTCTGCTCCATACACCCCCTCCCAACCTACCCCCCACTGAAGTCACTCCTTGCCATGTCCCGTTCTCCAGACACTATGATTATGCCTGTGTTGTCCGTGTTCGTTGTCTTGTCTGTTTGCACCAGCTCTGAGCTTCAAATCCAGTCCAGCATTCCACCTTTCCCTAACATGATCTTGCAAAGGGCTTAGAGAATGGGTAGATTTCCAGGATAAGGATCGTGGCTCATGCCTGGAGAGGTTAAAAATAAATAACAACACCTTCCCTGGATGTCTAACTAAGCAACATCCAATGAGAGCGCAGACCCTAAGCGGGCTTTCATCTTTGATTTTGCAGACTCCTCCTTGCTTCCCTGGTTTAGGACCAGGACTGTCAGAACCAGCTTGTGTGGGCAGCCTCCGGAAAGACAGAAAATGTCTTTAGTATCTCCATATAGAGGAAAACAGTGGAAACAAGCTCCGGAAAACTAATGAAGTAAGGGTGAATGGGAGAAGCACACCAACTCATCTGACCCCATCTCAGTCAACGGACCAGTCCTTTTCTTCAACGGTGGTTTTTGGAATTCTGAACTTCATTTTGTGGTGGTTTGCTGTATCAGCAGGTTGTTAGAAACTCAGATCTTCGGTGCATGGGTAGGTGGAAGGATTTAAAAGGTGTTTGCTTCTCGGTGATAGAACTATGATACTGAGTTTCTTCTGTCATGAAGGAAAAAAAAGACTGTTGAACTTGTGGGGTGACACTATTCCTAGGAGATGTGAACCAATATTTACTTACTCTTAGACAGGAAACAAAGGACAGATCCAAGTATGGATGCCACCAAAGTCCTACTTGGTAAGCAATGAGTTTTGTTGAGGTCACTCACGGGCAGAAGTGACTCAAAGCTGGCCGCCATCACAAAGTCACCCCAGCGTGGGTGACAGCTCACAAAGCTGGAACCCTGGAGCTCACAGCACAGCCCGGAGGAATCCCTGAGGAGGTGAAGTCCTGAGTGAATGTGTATTTTGACATAAGCACTACCTGTCAAGGGCCTGAACCAACAGGCCCATGATAAACTGGCAAAGCCATTAACCCATACGGCCAGGCTCCAGATGGATGGCAAAGATTTCCTCAAGATTCACACCATTTTTCATGTGTGCGAAGACAAGCAAGTACAGCATTCTACCCCTCACCTCATTTTCAAAGCCGGACACTGCTCACCTACAGAGACTTCCGTCTGAGTCTGACTACCTCTCCCAACTGTGCTGTACCTGAGGTTGTTTATTCCATGTTGCAGCAGTTAAGAGAACCCAACTCTAGTGTGTGTGTGTGTGTGTGTGTGTGTGTGTGTGTGTGTGTGTACAGGCTTGACACTTTTAGATCAGCAAAAATGATACTGCTTGTCTGTTTCATTTCTACATTTCTTAGGATCATTTCAACTTTCCCTTTCTTCTTTCCCTCACCTCCCTTAGCCATGATTCCAGGACCCAGGCCACAGACTGGTCCTTTCCAGATAGCTCTCTCTGTTGGTGTGAGCTTCTTCCAGGCATCTTGGCTAGTATTTCTGTTTCTCCTAGGCTACTCCAATTGCCTGAGCCTCTTCTAGGCGGCTCAGCTGGTCTGAGAGGTCTCTCAGAAGGCTTCACTGATTATATATACAGGGGGATGCAGAGGGCTTGCGAATATGATCACTTTCAGAGACCTGATGAAGCCTTTGAGTCATTTACTTCTTGGATTTAAGGAGCTTTCTGTAGAAGTCCAAGATGGAAGGTTTTTATCTTTGAGGAAACTGAGATTTTCTGTAGATTTGGGGCACCAGGATGTGCTTGTAGATGTCCGCAAAGGCTGTTGGGTAAGTTCGTCTTTTGTGAGTAGAGCTGGAAAGGCCCGGGGTCAGTAAGGATCAACTTCAGAAAGTAATTTCTCAGTGAAATCACGTGTTCTGAGACAAGAGATTTATTTATGAATCAAGTGAATGGTTACTGTTTTAATGGAACATGTTTTAAGTCTAAGACTTTCACACCTAGGATGTTCTATGACCTTCTTGACATGAAACACTAAAACAAGGTGTTTAGGGGGTGGGGGGGGGGGGAAGGGGGCAGAAAACCAGCAGAGTGCATGATTCTGGTAGCAATCTGAGCTAGCTGCAATAGCCACGCTCAGTGTGTAAGTAGGGGAAATTCAGGATATTAAAAAATAAACAAACAAAAAAAGTGGTTTAGACAGATGTCAGTTCTAGGTGGGAGGGTGCTAGTAGCTCTCTAGAGGATAGCCCACTGCAAGGGGACTTGAAGTGCTCAAATAGCAACTAAAGCTTTGGACTTCACAGGCAGCCAAGCCTAAATGGGAATTCTTTCTAGACTTGTGGTCTTGGGCAAATTACCTGAACTCTCTGAGGGGTGTGTGTGTGTGTGTGTGTGTGTGTGTGTGTACGTGTGTGTGTGTGTGTGTGTGTGTGTGTGTGCACGTGCACGCGCATATGAGAGGTAAAGAAAGAGAAAAGAATGAAGGGAAGTAAAGGATAGAAAAGAGACATAGAGAAGAAAGGAAGGAAGAAATGAAAGGGGGAAAAAGGAAGAAAAATGGTGGTGAGCATGTGGTGGTGACAATAGGTGCCTGCCTGGCACCACGGCTTGCCCAGGCATGGAAATGATGCAGAGAGGGTCAGCAAAACTCCTTCAGACCTCACACTTGAATCCGTCTCAGAGTAGTCTTTCTTAGATCTTTCTATTCTGGCTCAGACCTGGCACGGGAACTCCGTGGTGAGGAGTTAGGGATTGACAATATCTATCATGAGGTTATTTTACACAAAATGAAACATAATGAGCCT
Source organism: Peromyscus eremicus (assembly GCF_949786415.1). Lineage (NCBI taxonomy): Eukaryota > Metazoa > Chordata > Mammalia > Rodentia > Cricetidae > Peromyscus > Peromyscus eremicus. Next base: position 106,278 of record NW_026734656.1, on the reverse strand, counting down.
TTATCAGCTACACAGGTTCATGCTGTGGTGAAACACCACATGGAGGAAAAAGTTAGCTTTACCGCTTTAGTTGATCAGGGGAAGAGACTGACACCCCTCTGTTACCCAGAGATCATTGCTGTTCACATTAAACCTTGTCGGTTGTCTCCTGGGGATGGTAGGAGAAGAGATGCTCTTTGGAAGGAAAAGCTGAAAGAAGTCAAAGGTCAGGACTGTGAAGACGGTGGTCATGGGCCCTGGCTAGGAATCCTAGGGTATTGGTGGATCACACCAGGCGTTTCTTCACGACCTCAGAGTTTTGAGGACACCAAGCAGAAAGAGATGCTTTCTTCTGTACTTGGAAGACGTGATGGTCCATGATGAAGAAAGAAGGTAAAAAGGATGAGACCCCGAGGCCAGGCAGATGGCTTCAGCTTTCCCTACAACTTCCTGCTTGCTTTGTAGGATGGGGCCTTGGGGCAGTTGTGTTTCCTTCTCTAAACTTGACCTTCATCTTCAAAGCCCAACAATGGAATACCACAAGAACTTGTGAGGGGTAAAAAACCATTCTTCCCAATGCCGACTAAAATGAGTGCCTAACTACACATAAAAACTTGAGAGAAACAGGAATCTTTTTCTAGAAAATTCCTATTGACCTCTTAAAAGTCCAAGCAGGAATTTCATGAAACTGAACTCAAATTTAATCACTTTCTGAGTGTCACCGTATATTTTTCTGTCTTCTTTCTTTAATTATTTTTACAGTTTTATTTATTTGTGTGTGCACACATGTATGCATATATTAATTACATTTATTGCTTGATTGGGGGGAGGTGTGTGGCCATGTCACCTTGGTGGTGATCAGAGGACAACTTGAAGGAATGAGTTCTCCTTTTCTACCACATGGGTCCCAGGAACTGAACTCAGGTCACTAGTCTTGGCATCAAATGATGTGTATCCTTTATGATGCATGGACAGTCTAGACAATAATAAATATTTACTAAGAATTTCTATATCCATGTGCAATTTTCTTGTATTTATGTTGTGTGAGTCCATAATAGTTTAGCTGTGATTTTTTTATTTTTTTAAGCTGTGATATTTTTATATGTCATAAAAATACCATATTTAACAGGATGAAAGAGAGCACTATGTGTTAATAGAAAGTAGAATAAGGAGTTGGAAATATTGACATCTGGTACCAGAGGTTCTAAGGGATTCTGGGAACCTCTGAGCCAATGACTTTATCATCCTGAATTTTACTGTCGTCATCTAGGTAAGAAAAAAAGTCATTAAGCAGGAATGTCTATAAGAACTCTGTCTGTTACTCATTTGTCTCATTTTGTGCAAAGAATTTTGTGCAAATCAGCCACACTGAGGAGGTGAGTCAATGATTCAAAGGAGTCTATGGTAGTCAAGGTGTTTACAGAGCACCTACTGTGAGGCCTTTGTGAGCCTGGGAAGGTTCCAGGTCAACTGGATTGTTTAGTTATCATGAAAGACCTACAAAGTTGTCATATATTAGGTCATTGTGTCTTTTTTCTATCTAATCTTCGGTTTGCAAGGTCCTCCTATGCAAATCCCCCACAGACACGTTTTTTTTTATTTTTATCAGCCCTGGGGATATTGTCTGTGAAGAATCAAGACCCTTCTCTCAAAAACTGAAGTGGGGTTAAAATTTGCACAGAATGCCAGTGCTACAACAAAACCAGGGAGAAGTTAAAGATGGACTCTCAGAGGCCTGGGAACATGAAAGGATAGAAAAACAGAAAATAGAACCAAAGGAGGAAGGAGGAAGCAGGGCGGCTGGGGGAGGAGGTGTAGACAGAGCACAAGCTGAAAGGGACCTTGAGTATTTTCAAATTAAGCCTGTCTTTTTTTTTCCCATAATAACAGTTACTTCATATCCTCCTAAAGTTGGCATGTTTCTCTTGGGAAGATAAATCCTTTCTGGCAAGCTGGCTGCGTTCGCGCTGAAGCAGGAAGCCCCAGTCATCAACCCATTATGCAATGCTGCGTCCGTCCGGCCAGTAATTGCCTATCTGACATGCTAGCCTCCCACATTCCTGAGATGCGTCCAGCGGAGGCAGAAGATGAGATTAGATTGTGTTTGCAGCTAGCCACCATCACTCTCAGTGGTTTATCTCCCTCCCTCCCTCCTCCTGGGTGCTGAATCAGGCACAGGGACCACATGGGGACCATGGCAGGCTTGCTCGCTAGGTAGACATTTCCTCCTTTAGAAAAAGGTGGTATTTCAGAGAGGACTGGCTTTAGTGTGTGTGTGTGTGTGTGTGTGTGTGTGTGTGTGTGTGTGTGTGTGTCTGTCTGTCTGTCTGAAAAGAGTAAGAATTCAATGGTTACAAAGCAACCAGGAAAAAGACCCCAGCTGACCAAATCATTATCCCTGTCTGAGACTATGCAGATTCAATTACTTGGTATACAGAGCACAAGGGAAAGTTCAGGAACACGGAAACTGAGTTCTGCCACATACTATCTGTGTGATCGGAGCTGTTCTTTTCCTTTTTCTAAATCTCGTGTGGACATTAGACAAAATAATAAGCACTCCCTCGGTTAGTGAAATGATGAGATCATGTGTATGAAAACCCTTGGACCATGTCTGCCTGTCAATACGTGCTGTTTATGTTTCCTGGATGGCTGTCAAGCATAGGTCAGGCCTTGCCTTTCCAATCCTTTGCTCCCAGGACCTCAGCAGAGCACTCTGCAGTGAGCAGCCTCTGGGTGAGCCGTCCTTCCAAGCAGGGACTGTGGGAAGTATTTCCTTATCTCCAGCCCACCAGAGGGCTGGGGGCCAGGGCAGTCAATGAGTTTATGTTAAATATCAATGGGAGAAAGGACAGAGGGAGGGGAGGGAAAGATGGGAGAAGAGGGGAGAAGGAAATGAAGGGAAAGGAGGGGAGGAAGGGTAGAGGAAAGGCGGGGGGGGGAGGAAGGGAAGAGGAAAGGCGGGGGATGGAGGGGGAGGGGGAAGGGAAGAGGAAAGGCAGGGGATGGAGGGGGAGGGGGGAAGGGAAGAGGAAAGGCAGGGGATGGAGGGGGAGGGAGGGAGGGAGGGAAGAGGAAAGGCAGGGGATGGAGGGGGGAAGGGAAGAGGAAAGGCAGGGGATGGAGGGGGGAGGGAGGGAGGGAGGGAAGAGGAAAGGCAGGGGATGGAGGGGGAGGGGGGAAGGGAAGAGGAAAGGCAGGGGATGGAGGGGGAGGGAGGGAGGGAAGAGGAAAGGCAGGGGATGGAGGGGGAGGGAGGGAGGGAGGGAAGAGGAAAGGCAGGGGATGGAGGGGGAGGGGGGAAGGGAAGAGGAAAGGCAGGGGATGGAGGGGGGAGGGAGGGAGGGAGGGAAGAGGAAAGGCGGGGGGGGGAGTTAGGAAGGGAAGAGGAAAGGCAGGGGATGGAGGGGGAGGGGGGAAGGGAAGAGGAAAGGCAAGGGATGGAGGGGGAAGAAGGAAAGAAGAAAGGCAGAGGAGCGGGGAGGGGGAAGGAAGAAGGAAGGAAAGAGGGAGGAAATGATACATAGAGAAAGGTAGAATTGAAGAACTGGACAGAGGGAGGGAAGAAGAGACTGTAAGAAAGGGAGAAGGGAAGAGGAGGAAGTAGTTGGGCAGGAGGAACCCAGGACAGCAGAGGAGCGAGAGAGGCCCTCAGACTTAGAAATGCAGTCAAGCCAGCGGGGAGAAGAGGTCTCACCTTTTGTCTCCTGACGCTCTCCTCCGTTTGCTGGTCCACTCTGCTAACCGGCTGAGTTTCCACACTGGACCTTTTCTGTTTCTCCCCACACGCTTTACTTGTGTGGTCTCCATGTCTAGGTAACTCTTCAACCCCATCCCTGTCTCTTCAAGTCCTGGCATCCTGCAATATCATACATATCTTCTTCCTGTGGACATTTCTTGACACACTAGGCTGTGCCATCACCAAGTTCAGTGATTCCCCTTGTCTTCCTCTTTCATGTCTGAATGTCCCTGCCCAAGACATTACTGTGTGAGCCCCACAGTCCGAGTTCTTCCACATAAGCTCCTGGCACAGGCTGTGCCCTTCACTCTTGTCTCTCAGACTCCTTGTCTTCCGTGGAACTTCAGGAAGCGTCAAGGACTCCAGATGTTTGTCCTGAGAACATCAATGGTTCCATCCATACATTCAAAGTCAATGTCTGCACCAAGACACAACACTTGAGGATGATACATCCTTCACAAAGAGGGAGCATTTTAAACACTGCCTGGCCTTTAGATTTGTTGCTTAGCTATGCCCTCGTCCTTCATCTCCAGCCTCAGGAATTGTCATTTCTGCCAGAGCCCTGTGTCTTAGTATCCAAGAACTGCTCTAACTATATACTTCAGATTATATGACAGGAAACAAACAGGTTATGTCCAGCCAGGAGGCTAGACTGGAAATCACTGTGGCTTTGGGGCTGTTGTACTTTGGAAGCCCTCTAGAGCTTTCCTTGATTCTTGTGATGGTTTTCTGGAAATTTTGGCATCCATTGGCTCTCGCTGTGTCTGCTCCTCTTCCCTGTGCATGGCTTTTCCACATGGCTCTCTCTCTCTCTCTCTCTCTCTCTCTCTCTCTCTCTCTCTCTCTCTCTCACTCTCAGTCTCTCTTTGAATAAGGACACCAGTCACATTAAATGTGGAATCCTTCCAACTCCAGAATGACATCATGTGTGCTAATTATACCTGCAGCAGCCCAACTTCCAAATAAGGTCACATTCTGTTGCGCCTTGAGCTGAAATGTCCGCATGTCTTTTTAAAGACAGGACACTTTGGTGGATAACACACTATATATTTTGTACATATAACCCAAGGAGGTCAAGAGGTAGAGGAACAATCATCAGGAGGGAGAGATGAGAATGGAAGGCTAAATCAACTCATAGAAATCATGGAGTAGCTGGACCTGCTCTTGGGGCTTGTTTTGATTGGCACCCAGCTAAGGGGTAAGGCAAGCTGAGAGGATGTAATGGTTTTAATTGTCAACACAGTAAAACAGAGAATCGTCTAGGTGATAGGGGCCTCTCCACATGCCTGCAGGGGATTATCTTGGTTACATTAGCTGATGTGGGAAGAGCCGTCTTATTGTGGAGAGGGCCATTTCCTGGGCTGGGACTCCTAGCAAAGGGGAAAAGTACCTTAGCCCCAGCTTCGGTCACTCTCTGCATTTGGATTGTGACTGTAACGTGAGCAGCTGTTTCTAGCCTTGGTTTCCCCATGATGGACTGTGCCCTTGAACTGTGAGCTAGAATAAACACTTTCTCTCTTAAGTTGCCTCTATCAGGGTGTTTTAATCAGTCACAGGAAGAGAAACTAAGACAGAGCACATGGGACAATCATGTCCTAAGATGATGCCCTGTTGAACAATGTGGTCTGACCACAGGGAATGAGGAAGAATAAGAGTCATATGATCAAGACCTGTGAGCCTCAGAGAGCAGGAGAGGGAATTGAGATGACTAGTAACTCTTGTAAACCCTGGGGGAGGAGATTAAAAAGATTGTCTCATTGGCCTAATGAATGAGAACTGAATAGTCTCACCTCTTTAAAAAAAGAAAATCATGTGTTAATTGCCCTGTCTTTACACTCTGGCCTTTCTGAGTCCTGCAATTTGCAAATTAACTATTGGCCAATTCCGGCTATTGATGGGACAATAAGTACTAAGGGGAGCCTGGTCTCTGAACTTGACTTGTGAGTCATGATGATTACAGATGACTCACATTGGGATCCTTCAAAGACTTTCCCTTAAGGTGCCAGCCCAGGACTCAATCTGAGCTTGCTCAGTTTTAGTTTAATGATGAAAGGGGGTGCCCAAGGCCCTGGTAGGGCCATCAACAGAGAGACTCTTGAAGGATGGATAGGAATGAGGGGGCCTTGTGTCTATCAGCTTCAGCTGGCTGTCAGTCACCACTCGGTGAAGGGAGCCTGAGGAAGGTTTCTTAGATGTAGGAGGTCTTTGAAATGTGTGTCTGTAACCACCATGTTGAAGGCCAAGACACTATGCCAAGGCTCAGCTACTCTGATAACTCATTTGCTTTTTGGAGAACTCAGAGATCTTGTTTATTCCCAGAGTGAGACATTCCATGGATAAGTAGGCCAACCTGACAACAGGTTTTTGAGAGCCTTGAAGACTGCATGAAACAAAAGAAAACATTAAGTGGAATTCCTTTTTCCTTCCTCTAAAGCGGTAGTTTTCAACCTTCCTAAAGCTGTGACCCTTTAATAGTCCTCATTTTGTGGTGACCCCCAACTATGAAATTATTTTGTTGCTACTTTATATCATCTGTTGTGAACAGTAATGTAAATGTCTAATATGCAGAAAATCTAATACTCGACACCTGTAAAAGGGTCATTCAATCCAAAGGGGGCTACGACCCACAGATTGAGAACCATTGCTCTAATGAGACCCATTGGGACAAGGGATAGGGCAAGGGTGGCATCTCTGAAAGGAAAAGCAGTTAGACTTGAAAAGAAAGAAAGGTGTGGCTAGGGCTGGAGAGATGGCTCAGTTACGTAAAGTACTCGCCTTGCAAGTATAAGGACCTGAATTCAATGCCCAGAACCGACGTAACAAAAGCTGGTATGGTGCTTTGGATGAGACATGGCTCCCATTGGCTCCCATTCTGAATGTTTGGTCCCCAATTCAGAGATTATGTCTGAGGAGGTTTGCTGCAGGAAGTATATTATTAAAGGTGGGCTATGAGACTTTATAGCCTCTCTCTCTCTCTCTCTCCTCTCCCTCCCTCCCTCCCTCCCTCCTTCCCCCTCTCTCTCTGTCTGTCTCTCTCTTTCTCCTGTCTCTCTCTCAGTGATGTGGTATCGCAGCTTTCCGCTCTGAATGCCCAATGACATTCCATCCTCACCATCATGGACTCCCCCTATGGAACCATAAGCCAAAATAAACTCTCGTTTCCACAAATTGTTTTTGGCCATGGTGTTTTATCACAGCAACAGAAAAGGAAGTAGCACAGACGAGCATCTCAGCACAACACTTAAAATCTTAGTTCTTTAGAGGTAGAAATCTAGGGATCCCTGGGGCTCAGTGGCCAGTCTAGCTTAGTTGTTGAATCCCAGGCTAGTGACAAATGCAGTCTCAAAAGAAAAGGTAGACAGCAATTATGGAATGATAGCTAAGGTTGTTCTCTGACCTCCACATGCACCTAACACACACATTTATATATATATATATATATATATATCAGCTAAAATCCATACGAGTGGGAACAGTACAAAAGGCCTGTTTCCTATTGTCTTGGACATATTTCAGCTAGCAAGAGGAACACCTTCTGACCTTGTGAGGAGCTCTCAGGGAGAGTCGGCTTCTCACCAGGTGTTTCCAGGCATAACATTGAGCAGTAGATACTGAAACTTTCCAAGCTTACTTACCTAAACACAGTAGGAGACCCACACCAAGCACTTACCCCGGTGGCAAACTTTTCTAAAGTGGCATGCTACAGCATTGCTAAAGCCTGGAAGTGAGTCCCCGTGCCTGGTCACAGCTAAGTAAGAGAGAGCCTGAGCGCTACCAGACACTGAATGGAGTTTCCAGCCTGCAGGCTCTCAGCACCTATTCCTGGAAACTGAACTGCTTGGCTGGGGATCAGGTAGCCATGGGGAGCTGTGTCCAACAGGGTGACTGAGGACCCATGTCCATCTTCTGGCTGAAGCCCTGTGGGCTCCTGAGCTCCCAAGTGCAGCTCCCTAATACACCTTTCAAGGAAATTTCAGATCCAGGACTCTTGGATCTGTCAATCTGAAGCCAGGCTGTGTTTTCCAATCATGACAGCTGGCTTTGGAACTCATCGGTAGATAATGATCATTGTTCCTACATGGCTTTGGACTCTCACAGAGTTTTCCATCTTCAAAGCGCTTTCTGTGCATCAACTAATTAATGGAGGATACAAATCTTGCCAAGGCCCAGAGGGCTTAAACTGCTCAGATCAAGGACAGTCTCTGTTGATGGTAATTTCAAGCCGTGAACACAACACACTTTTGTTGGTGCAGGAGGCTGGAGGATTAGCAGAGTAGCCCTGGCCCTGTAGGCTCCTGCCCATTGCCTGCTCCAGTCAGCCAGGCCTGCACTTGAGGCTACAAAGAGGAAACCAGAAACTCTTATACTAGTATATGAAGCACGGGGAATCGAGAAACAAGCAAATGCATTGTCTTGCAATTCAAAAAACCAAAACCCACCACCTCTGTATAATTTGCCAAAAGGGTCTTCACAATGGAACTGACACTGTGCAAATGAAGAAATGGATTCAGGAGTAAACATCCTGGACAGATGTATGCAGAGCATAGGAAACGGTCAAAACACATGTATTTTTTTTAAATTATGTGTATGTGGGAGAGGGTGGCCGGTGCATGTCATTCCAATTACCCAAGGAGGCGAGAAGAGCATGTCGCAGCCCTTGAAGCTGGACTTCCAGGCCGTTGAGAATCTCCCAACATGGATGCTGGGAATTTAACCCCAGTTCTCTGTCACAGCAGCAAGCCCTCTTACCCTGTGCTTCATCTCCCAAATCCCAGAATTACACTTCTTAATCTCTTCAGAAATATTTTCTGTAAAAAAACAAGCAAACAAACAAAAATCTAAAATGATTGATTGATGGAACTCAAAATGAAGATTGTGAAGTGGAAATATCTGTTGCTAGAGAAGTTCGGGGGCGTGAGCTAAGTTTTCTTTTAAGTAGTTGAAGATTTGATGAGGGGTCTTGAGTGTTCTAGGCTGCCCTTGAGCTCCCGATGTCGTCTTGGATGACCCTGCACTGAACTTCTGATCCTCCTGCCTCAACCTCCTGAATACAGGATTACAAGCCCATTCCACCACACACAGTTTCTGCCACCCTTGGGACTGAATACCATACCCTGTGCATGCTAAGCAAACACTCTTCCAAGTGAGCGGCATGCATCCCCAGCCCTAGAGGAGAAACTGATTTTAAACCTCATTTGCCCATTTGCTTTAATTATTTTCTTGGGGTGTAGTTTACACTAATGAGCTGAATGTGACTGATTGTCCACCGCACGTTCATGAGTGTGGGTGGCAGGCCAGGTGCACGCATAGCCATCACTTCTAGAAGCCTCTGTGTCCTTTTAGAATCCGTCTGGCTGACCCATTCCATGGCTATCACCAGAGACTGCTAATCCCTTTGGTTCCATTTACTTTACACTGCTTTAGCGACGCTAGTGGAATCATATGGTGTGTGATCTGGATTCTTTGATTTGGTGTGATTATTTTGAAACTCACCCACATATCCTGTGGGAAGAATCCTGATAATAGTATTCACTGAATTTGTGGATATGCCACAATGTTTATTTATTCACCTAGGCATGGTCTCACCTGGATTGCTTCCAGTTTTGTACTATTTCAGATAAAATTGTGGTGAACAATACTGTAAGTGACTTTATATCGTTATATTTGTCCATTTTTTATTGGGGGGAAGTTGTTTCGAGGTTTTGTGATTATTGATTGTGTAATTTTTAAGGATTTTCATTTTATTTTTATGTATGCACATGGGTGTGCATGCGTGCAGGCGTGTATACATACAAGATTCCCCTGGAGTTTGAGTTATGGGCAACTGTGAGCCATCATTTGGATGCTGGGAACAAAACAGGAGTTCTCTCCAAGAGTAGCAAATGCTTTTAACTGTCTAGCCATCTCTCTAGCTCTTGAAAGTTAATTGCTCTTAATTTTTATTCATTTATGTGTGGTCCTGGGAATTGAACCCAGAGTCTTGCCTATGCTAGACAAGTGTTTTACTGCTGAGCTATACCCCTAGCTCTTAGTTATGGCATCGTATTAATGGATTACATTACTCAGCTCTGTCATTCACAGGTAAGTTCTTCCAGTCTGCAGTTCATCATTGCATTATTTTAGAGCAGGTATTCATTTTGCTGCAGGCCAAGGTAAGCTTGAGCATCCTTTGGATTTTCATCTAAGAAATGTTTATCTGCTCTCAAATCACACAGGTTTCATCTCTGCTTTACTGCTAGAAGCATTATAGTTTGAGGCTTATTCTGGGTTTATGATCGGCTTTGATTCAGCTTTAGGTATCATGTTGCATCTAACTTTTCCTATTTATGATTATACAAAGTTTCTACCTTGGTTGATTGAGAATACTCACCTTCTCGAGTGTTAACTTGATATATTAGTCTATGTTAGTACCAAAGTTTTATGACTCTTTGAGAAGCCCACACCCATACTTGTCAATGTATTTCCATATGTTTTTGAGAATCATTCTCTCCTGAGCTCCACACTTAACCCCATACTAAGATATCTTTAATATGGCCTGGGAGATGGCCCAACAGATAAAGGAGTTTGCTACCAAGGCTGACAGCCTGAGTTGAGGCTGGGATTCATGAGTTGGAAGGAGAAGAACCACTTCCCGCATGTTGTGCTCTGACATCAATATGCACCGTTGTACCTGTGCACAAACACACCCACATACACACATGTTTAAAAAATTTTAAAGTTACTTTTAATAGAATACTAACTCTACAAAAAACAACAACACACAAAGCAACAAACGACAAGCTTGGTTACTTAAGTCTGTGAGTCTTCAAATGAGTTTTTCTTGCTCCTCCAACTTTGTTCTTTCTAAGTTTGGTTGGATGCTCTACATACTTTCTTTTCTCCAGATAAACTTTCAAATTCACTTGCCAGTTATTTGCAGAAGAACCTCTCTGGCATTTTGAGTAGAATCTCACTGAACCTGAGAACCAATGCAGGGAAATTTGGTCTGGTCCTTACCACTCCAGGTCTCTTTGCATATTTAGCTCCCTCATCAGCTCCTGCCATGCTGTCTCTGGTTTCTATGACACAGATCACCTGCACATCTCTTCATGGATTTCCTCCAAGTACCTTGTATCCTTCAAGGCTCTGGTGAGAGGGACTGATTTTTAACATTGTGAGTAGTGATTATCATAGCTAAGATAGTTGAATACTTATACACCCTTATATCCTGAAACAAGTTAAGCTTACTAGTTCTCATAGGTTCTGATGCAAAATCCATTGGAGTTCCACATGACACCTCAAAAGGTTTTTACTTTCGGCTTTACAGTTTGGGTGCTGGTTGGTAGTTTTGTGTGTTTGTTTTATCTCACTGGCTAAAATGCCCAATAAAAAGCTGAAGAAAACCCATGAAAGCCAATCTCATCTTTGTAGCAAATTAGTATTTCCCCATAATTAAGCTGTTAGCTGCAGGATTATATACATACTTATGTGTTTCTTTTATTTTGTTTTGTTTTTACAATTTCCTACCTTTATAGAATGTATTTCGGTAATTTTCATTCTCTGTTTCCCTCTCTCATCCCCTTCCCACTCTGGCTAAGTTTCTTCTTGCTAAACCACTCTCCCAAGTTCATCATGTAGTTGTGTGTGTGTGTGTGTGTGTGTGTGTGTGTGTGTGTGTGTGTGACTGAGTTGTTTAATTGGGGTTGTTTGCATGAGCATTGGAAGGCTTATATACAGACCTATGATCAGCTTACAACACTAAAGAAAAAGAGCTCCTGCTCCTCTATCTTAGGTAGGGAGTGGTGAGGCCTTGTGATCTCTGCACCTCACCCCGGCCACAATGGAAAACTGAGAGGTCCTTATATGTGCAAGTAATCATTGATGCTGTGAGTTTCTGGGTGCAATGACCACATCATGTTAAGACAACTAGTTGTAGGTTTTTAATGTTGTCCTTTCTCAGGTTGAAAAAGCACCTCCTATGCCTACTTGGTGACATTTTTAATCAGTAAAGGAAATTGGAGAAGTTGGACTTTGTCAAATACTTCTTCCCCATCTACTGGAATGTGGATTTTTTTTAAGTTTCTTAATAAGATCAGTAACATTTATTTTCAAAAATAAAGCAGGCATACATTCCTGGTCTATCCAAATACACTGTTTACATTAATTACCTTCCTGTTACTGTAACAAAATGCCATGACCAAGGCAACTAACTTGTCTAGAGAAGAGGTTCTCTGAGCTTATGGTTCAAGAGGGATAAGAGTTCACCATCATCATGGCAAAGAAGGAAGGCAGCTGGAGCAGAAAGCCGGGAGCTCACATCTTAACCACAAGCACAAAGCAGAGAAATGAAACTGGGCCCAGCGCTAGGCCTTGGGCTTTCAAAGCTCCCCACTCAACCCGCTGTGCTCTATCACAGTCTTCCAGCAAAGCCACACCTCCTAAGCCTCCCCAAACAGCGTCACCATCGGGGGACCAAGTGTTCAAAAATGTATGAGCCTATGGGAGAGACATTGTTTAATTGGCTTAAATATTTTAAGACCCCTTATACCCATGTTTAGGAGGGATGTCGGTCTGTTGTATCTTTCCTTCTGTCTTTGTCTTATTTTGGAAAGAATCATGTCAGTTTCTTAAAGTGTGTTTGAGACTATTGTTTCACTCTCAATTTTCTTTCATACATTTTAATAAAATTACTGTGAATATCTCATAAAATTTTGATATAATCCACCAAGGAAATTGCGTGGCACTATGGGAAAGCTCTTAGAAAAAAAATGAAACTCTAAGCAAATGTCTTTAATACTTTCAGGACAATTCAAGTTGTCCCTTTCTTCTTTAGGGACTTGGTCATTCTTGAGTGCCTTAGGAATTTGTCTCTTTCAACTGACTTGTTGATTTTGTTAGGACAAAGTTTTCTACAGTTCTCCTTTTAACCCTTTCAATACACGTGAAGCAGAAGCATGTTATAGAGACAAACACAGAGGGGAATTTCTTGGATGGGGCAGGTACCTTGAACAACATCATCAACACCAATCATGTGTTGTGCCTGTCTTAATACCACCTTAACTCTCTAGAAACAAGTTTGTGGCAACTATTCAAATGTGTGATATTATATTCAGTGACGTTTCTAATCTTTCCTACTGCTTTTATATTTTTGCATCTTCTTTGTTGGTGTACTTAATTCCTAAGGCTGCACCTGCAGAGGATTTTAAAAGCAATTCGATTAAAAGTTATTTTTCTACACACACACACACACACACACACTTAGACACAATTTTAAAAGTTCTAATGGAATGTTTTCTTTAAATTCCCTTCTCCATACATACCTACATCTCCTACATTCTTGGATCCTAACAGAGTTTCTTTCAAAGGATCTAACATAATAGGAGTCTAAGGCCCAAGGTTGGGTTATGATTAATTTCAAAAAGGAACATATGTATTAAGTGTTTCTTTGAATGAATTGTTCAGTATTTACAATGAATATTTTTTGAGCCAGTTTTCAAAGGTCTGAAATTTATGTTTCACATAATACATATATTTCCTCTTATGCTCAATTTTGAGTGACCATATGTCTTCAGCAAGCTTGGGTATGAAGCATGCCCTCCATGTCTGTGAGTACATTATTGCTCTGAGTCAAACAGGTAAAATACAAGAGTTAGAAAACAGGGTGAAATTTGAAATGAGTAATTTTAAGTATACCAGGTTATCAATTATTTTTCAGCTTCAACCCAAAATTCAATCCTCAGTTTCTTGGAGATGTCTTGTGTTAGCTTATTGGGGGCATTTTTGCATGTCCAGGAATTTTTAGACACAATTGGCATTGACTGTTCAATCGCCTGAACTTTATTTATATTTAAAGCAAATACAAATATTTGAAGATGGTTAGTTTCTAACTCCTGTCTATGGAAATGAGCTTACTTACACTGATTGCATATTGGGTGTATGACATAGGGATGTGTTATTGACAGTAACCCGTTCAGTGTCTATACCTGGGAGCAGCATGCTGATAGATGGAAGTCAGCCACGGGTGTACATTTACACCATGAGAATTGGCAAACGCTATTTAGAGTTTGACTTTCTTGACTTTTAGGTTCATGAAAAAAAAAAACTATAGGAAAATGTAAATGTAGATTACACTTAAATGTGTGTCATTTTGACAACTGAAGGAAACACTGTGAATCAGCAACATGAGCAGCATGAATGAATATTCTCACAGCATTTGAGAACAGTTACCCATTCAGCAAAGAAGTCACTCATAGTGTAGACAAATGAGTGTGGTTCTGATTCACTTTGCTGTTTGGCTTTTATCTTACTTGTTAAGATGAGCGAAAATCTCAGCTAACATCCATGTTGCAACTCTCCTTGTCTGCCAATTGAAACCACATTTTGTCTATGGGGTTAAGAGTCTGGCAAAGTCAAGAAAAGCATACTGTGAGAAACAATTGCCTGTGTGGAATTTGCAGAAAAGATGATTGTATGTTTTATTATTTGTAAATGGCTCACTGCCTATATATCATGTCAGCAAGATGACATACAACAGAGAGCTGAATGTTAAATATTTACCTGCATACCACTGTCCAAAATTCTGTGTTTATGGCCCAGTCTATGTGTATATGCCTTGTCATTTCTGTCTTCTCTGATGACCTGTAGAACTGATAGGCTTTTAAAGAGCAGACCATTCAGGGGGCAAACAAGCTGCTGTTAAGTTTTACTTGCTAAATATTTTCTGAACCGTTAACAGTGCATTATTGTCTGAGAAGAGCTAGTACAACTGGCCAGGCTGGACTAATTCCACATCAGTGACAGAAGACCCTGAGTTGTAAGACTCATTCACACACCAAGTAATTATCGGCCTATCATCACTATGCCCAGGAATAATAGTATGTGATAGGCAAGAAAAACAGCATGTGATAGGAACAATAGAGATGATTACCTCACAGAAAGTGACCATCACGCCTAAAAGCCCTGGAACCCAGACAGGTTTTATAATTAAAGGAGCATCATGATTTCTGGTATGTTGATTCCAGGACTTTTTTTTCTTTCTTTCTTTCTTTCTTTCTGCCGAGCAAGCAAATCATTTTAACCATGTGCAAAAAGATGTATGTTTCGGGAGTCGGGGCGGAGGTGGGGGCAGGGGGGATTCAACCATGGTTTAAAAATGTAGTCCCTGAGTGCTTTCATGCCCAGTGAAGATTAAAAAAAGCAGTTTCTTCAGCAGGAGGCAAGCAGGCTGTGCCTTTCCCGGCAGTAGAAAGGTCTTACACAGAAAGGCACCAGAGCAAAGAGAGTAGGAAGAGGTCTCTAAAACGGAGGTGGAAGCTCGGGAAAGCAGCCTTGGGGAGCATTTTAGTAAGGCCTCTAACCAGATCTGTAACTAACAACCAAAGCTCACATGGGAGAGGTACCCACACATCGAGAATCCACCTGCCTGGGTCGTGTATGGACCCAGCCAGGCAGAGTGTACCTGTCTTGGGATTTGGTTGACAGTTGATTTTTTCTTTTATCAATATTAGTTTATATCTACCTCGACTATTCTATGTTGAGGGACTCAGATATAATTAGCATTTTCTGTAGGAATGACTCTGAGAAGTTAGGAATTCTGTGTCATTGTCTCAATAGCAAAATGTAAGTACAGCAGTTCCTCTCAGGGAAGAAGGGAGCAATGGAGTGTCCACCCCAGGCATAACTACAAAGCAGCTTCCTTTGTTTGTTTGTTTGTTTGTTTGTTTGTTTGTATATATGTCTCTGTGAGGGTGCCACATCCTTTGGAACTGGAGTTACAGACAGTTGTGAGGTGCCTTGTGGGTGCTAGGAATTGAGCCTGGGTCCTCTGGGAGAGCAGCTGGTGCTCTCAACCACTAAGCCATCTCTCCAGCCCCCAGAGTAGGTTCTTACATGAGTACACTTTGCTCTTTAGTGTTCTTGTCCACTCTCTTCCATTAAGTGTTTCTTTCCTTCCATCCCTTCCCTTCTCCCTTCTCTCTATTCTGCTCTCTCTTCTCCTCCCTTCCTTTGATTTCCTTAATACATAAATTATAATGCTTGTAGTCATCTGTAGGTAAAAGCCCTGCTGTGTTCCCATGAGCTGTATGTGACTGAATTGTTAACACCGCGCTGGGAGAGCCCATGTCATGGTGGGAATCCGGCCATCAGGGAAGTGTCAGGGAAGGGAGAGGTGGTGACTTCTGCAACTCCACCCTCCAGTGGCATGGGGTACAGAGAGGACAGGAATTCAAATGCAGCTACAAAGCCATAGAGGAAGTGGCCACGGCCAGGATAAATATAGTCTTCTAAAGAATTCAGCAAACAGAAGGGAAGACATATACCTTGGCTTCCTCATCCTGCTCTAGGCCTACAGAAAAATGTGGGCCAAGAGCTCCTGGCTTCCAGCACACTCTGCACTTAGACATGGAGAGAAGGAACAGTGTTCACACACAGAGTGAGGTAGGCCTTTCAGATGGGCTTAGTGAGCATTGTGGCAGGTAAAGCATATCCCTCTAAAACAACTAAATGTAGAACCGAGAAGATGTGAGGACTGTGAGTGTAGGTGGAAGCCACACTCCAAAGTCCAGCTGTGGTAGCAGGGAACTGGCAGGAACAACTGGAGTCCAGAACTGAGTCAGAACAACCCGGATATACATCTTCATAGTTGTTATGTAGCTATTTCAACCAGATTGAAACATTTCTTGGGAGAAAGAAACAGAGGCTGAGGAAAGTTAGGACACTGGGCTGGGAAGATGATGTCTCAGAGTACTGCTCTTGCAGAGGCCCTGAGTTCAGTTCCCACACACACCTGATAGCTCACAACCGTCTGGAACTCCAGCTACAGGGGATCTGATACCTGCCTCTCTTTCACACACACACACACACACACACACACACACACACACACACACGCATGCGCACACACACACACACACAGAGAGAGAGAGAGAGAGAGAGAGAGAGAGAGAGAGAGAGAGAGAGAGAGACTTAAAAATAATCTGAATAAATCCTGTAAAGAAAAAAAATGTTGTAAGGCTCACAGGGCCCTACCTGGGGTTATGAAGGCAGTGAAGTTTTTGCAGAGCGGAAACTCATTGGTGGAGCTGCCTACAAGTTGGGCAGGGAACTCCACTGGTGCAGCTTTCACTCATCATCTCCGCTCAGTGGTTTTCTGACACTGTAAATTGCTCATGCTCCTCTGAGAAGATCCAGTAAGCTCTACCGGTTCCGGTTACGTAGAGTTGGGTGGAATCCTTTCTTTGGTCCGTCACTGTTGTTCTGTCTGAGGTGAATCTGTGTTTTGTTCTATTTTCCCAGAAGAAGGGGTGATGGTAACACAAACAACATCCAGATAGTCTTTTCACTCTGCATTACATCTAGATTACATTGACACTGAAATAGGTAATGTAGTTAAAATATCCCAATTATTTCTACAACACACCATTAAAGGAGGTAACATAAAATGTAATATGGCTGACAAAATTCAATAGATACCCAAATGGGAAATCTTCCCCCCTAATTTAGCCTGACTCCAAAGTTACAGTTCTGCCTCCCACAGAGCTCAGCTCCATTGTCTATCAATGCAATTGGCTTTGGTGGGATCTCTCAATAAAGATATAAAAGAAAATGGCTGGAGACCAGAAATGAAGTTGATATGAAAATTTCTTTGTACTTTGCAGGACAAATGTAGACCAGTTAGAAGAGAGGCTCATACTTAGGAATGTTTTTGCAGCCTGGCTTATTGCTGTGTCTTCTGGGATTTATATTGGGTTCACCAAGTCTGGACCAAACCCTCTGATATAGCCATGGTGCCCTCTAGGAGATGAACGTGTGTAGGTCATGCTTCCCTTGTTGACAAAGACTTATGGGGTTGGAGGGTGACACAAAAGTCTAAAAAAAAAAAAAAAGATGCTGTATTCCTCCCTGGAAAAGTTGTAGGTGGTAGATGATGATTATGTCTCTATCTTGATTGTTAATATGCAAAGGCCATCTCAGAGACACACTTGCTGGGATGGAGACGCAGGGGGCACATTGTACACTTATTTTTAACGTCCTTTAGTATCTTCCGATGAGCACAGCTCTGAAAGAAAGACTGACTCATTTCAAGGACACTTTCCCAAGGATGTCACAATGTTATAAATGCCTCCCCTTTATTCCATATCCGTGGTACATGAAATAAGGGAACTTTCCCTTCAGGCAGGTGGATGGAAATTCTGCATGTGACCTAGTTTAATAATACATCATTTTTATGTGTTCCTTTCCATTGATGAGACTGCATCACCATCAAGACTGAGAAACCCTTCTTAGGCAAATATATGCTTTCCATCTTCCGGGACTCACATCCCAGCCAGGAGAAGCAAAGGGCAGGATGACAGGAGGAACCACAGAGAAGCCAGGCCCTCACATCCCATTGCTATTTTTGTCTTTTGTTTTTAGCAGACAAGAAAGAGAATTCTGAGACCTGGAGCCTTTTTCCTGAACACACAGAGCACATAGATGATACAGCCCTGCTGACTTAGTGATATTAGATGGAGGGACATTTAGCAAGATCCAAACGTCTGCTCTTTTAAAAATGAAACTCACGCTTTTCTGTTTTACACTTCTTATGTGGTTTTCTTTTTCTTTCCTGAAATAAAAAAAAAAAAATAGAACGTAAATAAACGAGAAATAAATGAGATTCCTTCTGTATGTTCAGGGAAGGTAAGATGCATAAGGCTTGTGTCCCCCGAGAGAAAAGGGACCTAAAGATGACAGCAGCTGCCTTGAGATGGCTCAGGTTCTGGTTCTACTCTTGCTCACAGATCCCTTATCCCAGATAGAGGGACACTGAGGTTCATGGGTACATTCTCCTTTCTGAGGATGTATTCCCTAGACAACAGACCTTCCCTGAGTTCCTCATGTCTTCAGAACTAAATAGACTAAGCTGTGATCTAATTTGTTCTGATAATCTCATTGACACCTCCAGAAATACCTCTGTCTACAACTGTGCTTGCCCCCTGCCATGTGTATATGAGAGAGGCAGTGAGAGAGAAGAGAGAGACAGAGACAGAGACAGAGACAGAGACAGACAGAGAGACAGACAGAAATGGAGAGAGAGACAGATTAGCTTGTCTTCCAAATCCCATTGTAGGACTAGCTGCTTTGTTAGCCAGCCACTGACCATGGCAAAAGGCAAAAGAGACACTGGATTCTCCCAGGATCCCACTGGCTTTGTCTGGTACACCATACAGTCACTCACTTGGAGCAGCCCTAGGGAGCACACACAGACCAGAGCAGAGCACAGTAGAAAACATCCCTGGCATCCTGCAGTTCAACTCTCTTCCTGTGTAAACACAAAAAGAGGTTGTACTCCATGAATGGCTCACTGGACCTAGTATAGCCTGGACTAGAAAGCATGCTCTCTTACAATTTGCCCTGGACCACAGGAAGTCCTCCGTGGGGCAGGATTGTCCTGGTTCCTTTTGTTCCACGGTCATGTCTTCCACTCCTCTGAACTACAAGGAATATCAGGTTTACAGGCAGGCTATTTACAGTTACTAATTCTATTGTATTATAATATGATTTGTTCAGCGGCCGTGCGCTTACACATGGTTTCACACCCCTCAGAATGAGAATTCGCACTTCCCCTGTGTAGCCGAAGATCTTCTCTTTGCAGAATGGAGTCACTTTCCCGAGGTGAAATCATGAAGCATGGGTGGAGCTGGGATAGTGAAACGCACTCTGCCTTTAGTTTTTCCAATACTTCCAGATATTGTCTCACACAGGAACACGGTTCCTGGACTGACTTCATTTCCGTTGCTACGGAGCAGTGGGATCTGAGCTAGCACATTGGAAACATCATCCAGGAATCGGCATGGCCGGGTTATACGTTGCCTCCGAAACGGGGATGGGAGGTGCACAATGGAGGTATTATGGGAACTGTTCAAGAGTAGTCATTTGCTGGCTGGAACGAACGTAGAGTGAAACAAAACGGAGCTGTTAAATGCTCGGGGTCAGGGTTGACTGCTAGCTAGTTGTAGAACCCACTTTTGTTCACCAGGTCTGCGTCATCATGATACAGCGGCACTTGCTTTTTATGTGGTAGTCACGAAGCAACGCGAGTGCTCATGGGCCAATGTAGGAACCGGCAAGAATCGACAAATACTAAACATGCTGTGTCAGTGACGTGAGAAACAGAGTAGAAACCCTGTGAATACTGACGGTGTCAATCAGTTCTTTGAGGGCCCTGCCGACCTGCCAGACATCATAGTCTCCAACATGGAAGCCTCTCCCCATACTGGAAGTTACTGCCAGAAGTAAATGATGGTGCTGTTGGGAAAAAGGATGACTTAAGTGTGTCTCTGCCGACCAGTTTGAGTTACTAGGAGCCACAGTGGGCTTTTGGCGTCATCAGAAATCTCTCGCTTTGGGTGAAAAGGAACAGCAATTCAGCCAAGTTAAGGGCTAACCAGTGTGGCAGCCAGAGCAGAGGCCCACCTGCTGCCCCCATCCATGCCCTCGTCCCTACACTGGGCTCTGTGCACAACTAGAGCAATGTCCCACTTGTTCTTCTGGGTAAACAGGACACAGTTTACCCAGGTCTTTTGAATGGCAATCTGGGAGACGACAACCCTAAAGTTTATCTTGCTACTTTCTTGAAATTAAAGCGAAGAAACCTACACCAGAAGAGATTCTTGGACACGTAGAAGCCAGAAAATAATCCTAGTGTTGCGGAAAACAGGACTAAGGGAATGCTAGACTAACCATGGAGGTGAATAGAAGTCAGATTTAAAAAAAAAAAAAAAAAAAAAAAAAGCCGAGTGGTGTTGGCGCAGGCCTTTAATCCCAGCACTTGGGAGGCAGAGGCAGGCGGATCTCTGTGAGTTCGAGGCCAGCCTGGTCTACAGACTGAGATCCAGGAAAGGCGAAAAGCTACACAGAGAAACCCTGTAAAAAAAAAAAAAAAAAAGGAAAGACAAGCCTATGCCAACAAGGCATGAGGCCGTCTAGCCCCAGGGAGCTGAGAGGCCACACATGGGAATTCTCCCCCTTCAATTCTCATGTCTAGGACAGAACCTGTGAAGCAAAACTCAAACCCAGCACAGTCAGAGAATACGGCTGACATGAGACTCCTGGAGTTTTTTGAGGAGGCCTGCAGAATACTCCAATAAGTTTCAATGCCAGTCACTAACCATGTCCTTGTGCTCAGAGTTGGGGGGGGGGTCCTTAACAGACCATTTGCTCTCTTTACCCCTCTGACAGGTCCCGAGACTCTGGGAGTCTAGAACAATGCAGAGTGGGCAATTCCCTACTGTGTATCCCCAAGTACTTCTCCAGCAAGGATCCAGGAAGACCCCGGACTTTACATTTGTTTGGGAAGTAGAGGTTGAGTAGATAATAGATACCAAATCATGGCTTCAGAAAAATCTAGAAGGAATCAGAAAGGCCATCTAATGTGAGAAGGCATTTGAGTTTCTAATTTGTTGTACACACAGCCTCATGAGGCCTGCCTAAGCTTCCTCCTGCATAACTGCAGTAATCACAGGGTAACTCTCTGCCTTCAAAACACTCCATGATTTTTGACTCAAAGTTTGCAAAGTCTCTCTTTTAAAGTAGACTAAACCTCACTTTCCCTGAACATCCATTCATTGACCCCAGAGGTCTCTAGGTCATGAAGGACACTCTATCCCTTCTGCAGTAGATCTTTCTATGGTTCTGCTTAGAAAAAGCAGGACCACTGAGAGTACCCTCAGCACAGTGTGGTCTGGTAAATGTCCTTCATCTCATCTGCCCATCACCCCAAAAGATTAAGAGTCTCAGATAAAATAATTCCTGCCGTTCAAATACAACTGATTTTTTTAAATGTAGCACTACCTCTCGTCTTATTCCATTCTGTTAATGCTGATGTTACCTCTGAAATTGAAGTCTGCCCCGACGGGAGTGAATACATGCCTGGTATACTAAACCTGGTCAAATATCCATGGGTGGGGAGGTTATTGACCCTAAGGGTAACCTTACTATTATCGGTTATGCTAAACCTGGTCAAATATCCATGGGTGGGGAGGTCATCGACCCTAGTGGCAATCTCACTATTATTGGTTAGTTAAATTGACAGGGCACCAAACTTCAGGATAAATACTATTGCTTATATCCACAGACAAATTTTGCTTTTATTCTTAATCCTAAACATCTCTTTGAAGTGAGCAACAGGGAGTGCAGAGACTCATGGGTATCCAAGGTATTTTGACTAAACGATGGTTGAATACTTAGCCTGAAACAGGGCATTTATACCATGGCCTCTAAGGCTCAGGAAATATTGCAGAGGAAGGCATGGAAAGAATGCAGGAGCTAGAAAATGGGGAGAAGAGATGGAAAATGTCCCCCTCCACTTACAACACAGCCGCTGCAAACGTAATGTCGCAGCATGGGACCCGCGAAGATGAGGTCTGTCATCCACCACACAGAAGAGTGGCTCCTGAGGCCCCACAGCTCCCTCCTGAACTATTGGCAGCTGATCAGTTCTGGGGAAGGGACAGTTAGGTAGCAAAGGCTGAGCCCATCCGGCTTGAATGGATAGCTCCTGACTCATGGCCACACAGATGGCCCTGGTTAAAATCAGTGGGAGACAAAACCAAACCAAAAGGCATGAATGTGGAAAGGGGATCTGTAATGGAGAGGGGGGAATTAACCAGGATGGGAAGGAGGTAATAGAGAGCAGAAATGGAAAGAAACTGTCAAAGAAAATACTCATCACTTAAAGATATGCTGTTAATGAAACAATTACAGAGATATTGATGACATCGAATTAAAAGCAGATTAAGCCCTAATTACTGGATCATAAACAGGCAACCACACAGCCTTTATGAGGCCTCAGAGAATGATCTTCGAGGCCATTCTGAGAATGATTAGTCTATTATAGAAGACTTGGGATTGGTCCACACCCATCCTCTTAGCCTTGCATGTTCAGAAGCAGGATCAGCAATGATGAGGTCCCTCCTTTTAGACACAATATAGTGAAGATTCGAAGGCACATTTTTCTCGGGACCTAAACATACATGATTCCATAGTTTTCTTTGCAAAAATATGATTTTACACATATTAGGTAAACATTTAACAGGTCACAGGACAATCACGAGTGTAAGACATCATTGTACACATAAGGAAAGTAAGAAAGGTTTTAAATGTGGGAAAAAATACTATGGACAAAGGAATAGATTTCTTAATGTTACAGATGTTCTATAATCTTCTCACTTTTGGATAATAGTACTTAAACTATAAATGATTCATATTAGTCACTAATAAATTTTTAAAATTATAATACATGTTGAATAAATCTAGTTAAGAATAAAAATGTCACTATGTAGTTAGAGAAACAATATTTATATATACCTTAGACTTAGCTGTCTGTTCAATGTACTTTAATTGGAGCGGAGTGAATTGGTCATTCAGAAATTATTTTCCTGGGACACTGACTACTCTACTTTATTACAATTAATCCTAAACCCACATCTTCATTCAACGTCTGGATTTGCTTAGCTCTTCATTTGGTGACTCTTTCTGAGTTCCCTGGGGACACCCAGCAGCCTCTGGCCTCTCTGCGGCTGCCTGTTGCAGGAGGTACATTCTGTCTGGACGAATCTCCACAGAAGACATTATAATCTCAGAGATATAGGGTGGCTCATCTTTGTCTGGGCATTTTCTTATGATAGTGCAGACCCTGGAGATAAGACTAACTTCCGTCTCGGTGCTTCACAGAGCTTGACACAGCACATATTCAATGGAAGCTGTTTGTGTATTCATAGGACGGCACCGGGAGGCAGGGAGTAGTTTCCAACAGAACCCAAGAGAAACACACCTATTTCCACGCCTTGCTGATGAACACTTGAGCACAGAGCAATAAGACAAGATTGGTGAAACTTTCCTTGATTGTAGAGATCTGAAGAATCAGAACACAAAATAGTGTCTTGCTTGATGAATCTTGGCTTCTTGGATTCCAAAGTGAATTTGATAAGGATCTATTTTATCAGTTGTTTTCTCCCCAAATTGAGTATATCTCGGCATTTCTCGATTTTAAAAACATCTTTAAAACTAACAAGAAAGATTCAATTGTTTTCTCCAGTTTGGCTCGTCAGTGAGCTGTTTTATGCTTGAAGCTAATGATACACGTTCTGAACCTCTAGAGTAAAACAGTCCTGGTTAGAAAAACCTAAGAGTGATTTCTTTGATTTGTGAATGAGAAACTGTCTTTCAAAGAGAAGACTCAGCCTGACAGATTTACACATGTGGAGAGTGTTCATTATCCCAAAGACGACAGGAGAAGAGATCTTCTAGTGATCTGTGGGTAATAGATTTCTAAAATAATACCACAAAGAATACATCATGATAAAATAATGCACCGTGCGCATGAACGAAAACAGATGTCTCATGGAAACTGCTCTCTCCAAATGCACGTGCATAGTTTATTACGTGGGGAACACAGACATCCCACAGACATTTGAAAGGGTTAATGTGACTAGCCAGAGACAAACTTATTTTGGCTGAATGAATGCCAATAAAATAAATGACATAATTTTCTCGTGTTGAATTTCTTATTACTTGGGTCACATTCTTTCTTTTGGGGGGTTAGTTCTCAGGTGGAGACTATTCCAGTTGATGCTCAGAACACATTAAAGGAACTGCAGCAAAAGCCATCACACTGAACAAAAGCCTGGATCTGCTGATACAAAAATGTGCGTGCCTGCATCTGAATCGCTTCCACATTCGCTCAATGTCATTGTCCTCACAGGGTTCAGAAGCTATTAGACATTCTGAAGTCGTAAAACCTCCAGCTGCCAAATTCCATTTTCCCAAGACAGTTTGCAGCTCGATTCTCTGTGAAAGGGGTGTGATGAGACATGAGGGGAGGTGATCTAAGATTCCCCCAGCAGGCATTTCATAGGGTCTTCAAAAGGAAGCTTGTGAGAACAAATGGACAGGAATGTCTGTGTTTTTAGATCAGACCATCCCCTGGAGGAGAACTGTGCACAGCCCCGATGGCCTAGAAACCACCTGGAAGATGTGGGCATTCCACGTGGGTCTTGACGCCCTTTTAGGAAAGTTCATGGTCCCGCCATCATTCTGCCTGAGCTCTCTCTCCTCCACTTCCATGGCCTGTCCTCCTATCTACTGTCTGGCCACACTGCATTAGAGATACGTTCTAAGTGTCTTTTGCCTGGGTTACCCCCTCTGTCACCCACATCCCTGAGCTAATTCCTTGAAAGATTTAGTTCAGTCACTAGGCATCATCTCTTGCAGAAAGCTTCTCTCTCTCTCTCTCTCTCTCTCTCTCTCTCTCTCTCTCTCTCTCTCTCTCTCTCTCACACACACACACACACACACACACACACACACACACACAGTCTGTCTCTTTCTCATGTGTGTGTGGTGTATATGTGTGTGTGCACCTGCACAGGCAAGCACTCAAAGGTCAGAGGTCAGAGGTCAACCTTATTTGTCATTCCTCAGGGCACTTACCTACTTTGGGTTTTTTGTTTTGGTTTGTTTTTTGTTTGTTTGTTTAGACAAACTGTCTGACTAGTTTGAGACTCCTCCCTGGCGAGCCACCAAACCCCAGATCTATTTGTCTTCACCTTCTCAGCCTCTGGGATTATAAGCAAGCAGTACCACACCTAGATTTCTTTTCTTTTTTATGTGGGTGTCAGGAAGAGAACTCATGGCCTCATTCTTGGAAAGCAAACATTTTACCAACTGAGCCATCCCCCCAGCCTGCTTTCGTGACCCTTTAAACATCGTCCCACTGTCCTGTGACTTACTCTATGGCAAGGACCGAAGGAAAAACAGGGATGGGAAGACTCTAGGGAGCCCCTAGATCAGCGCTTCACATAAGGCTGCCCCTGCAGCACCAGCGTGGAGCATCCCTCTCTTTGTTTAAAGGCATAGGACTGAGACACACCATAGCTTCGTGCTACAGCCTGAAAGTACTGTTAGGAAAGATAAGCTTTGGACCTCGGTCTTACCAGGACAGTAAAAGTGAGCGTCAGCTGTGCAAATGCTGGTGGTGAAGCCCACCCAGCTATGCATGAAGTAGCCACAATTGCACAACACCTCTTGCACGGGAGTTAGCCAAACTTTGCTGAGATGGGCTAACGATATGAAACTATACATCGAGTGTACTTGATTTGTTTGCATGGCCTGTGACCAACAAACACATCCATATCTTGAGTTTCTGTTTGTGGACACAGACCCAGCCATTATAAGGACAGATGGCTGTCCCACTGCCCCTGGAATTAACAGATGTGGACACAAGGCAAGTCACACAGAAACAAGGGTGACCCTAATATATTGTGGCATCTTGGTATTTATTTAAGGTGTGTTCTCTCAACCAGAACATGGGACATGTGAGAAAGGCAGACCCTTGGGCTTTTCTGTGGAACAAGAGACTCAATATCCCTATTTCATCAGCCTCAGAATAATTCTTACAGCTGTTAAAGGGGAAGGGGTGGTCTTTCTATTCACAGAGCACCTAGCACAGGTATCAAGATGCCTCGAAATGGTCAGGGCAGTGGGTTTTGACCCTATGGCTTTCCTTGTCAGCACGAACCATAAATATTCAATCTACTGTCTTGACCTGTAACTTCTTGTTTATTTTCCCTATTGGTCCTAGATAGCTCTATGAGTACTCTGGCTTCCCCTCTAACATATGACTTGTCTGTAGTAGATAGGCAGGTAAGAGGGTTTAGACACTAAATGTTGGCATACAAATCAGCCTGCAGGAAGTTATCAAGGCAAGCATGGTGAGTTTGGCTTTTTCTCTAAGAGTGATGACAGTTTATTGAGTGGATAAACAGATGTGCCCACAGTACAGACTGGTTAGGAATAGTCTATTTGGTCACTAACACACAGAGTAGGACTATTCTTTTCCAGTTGCTCGGGACACTAACCTCTTCTGAGTTCTTCTGGAATTGTCACATACACCTCTCTCTCTCTCTCTCTCTCTCTCTCTCTCTCTCTCTCTCTCTCTCTCTCTCTCTCTCTCTCTCTCCCCTCTCCCACCTTCCTTTTCTTTCTCTCCTATTATGCTTCCTTTATTATCAGCAGCCGTGCAACATATTACTATATGCTGTGTTGTTCGTTACTATACAATATACTCCATGTTGTTCTTTTGCACACTAGAGTTTGTTCCCGTAACAGGATCCTGCCTCTCTTCCTCGGTGCCACTGATTTCACTGATTTTGTTTCCTTAGACGCTTGTTAGTGGGAGGAGGCTAAAAAGAAACTAAGTAATTTGGTCTCTGTGATTGGCAGCATTGTTGTTTTGAGAGTAAAAAGCATCGGAGGCAAAAATAGAAATGATGAAAGACTGGGCAACTCCAAAGTGGGTGACAAGCCCTCTGAGATACCTACACAAAGTCCAAGTATCTTCTAGGAAAAAAATCATCCCTGTGGACTGATGGAAAGAGACCTCCCAAGGTCTAGAGATAGACGTCAGGGCTTCTGTGAGATGCATGTAACTGGGTACTTTGTAGCAATGTAACAGGGAGCTAGAGCGTTCTATGAAAAGGGCAACTTGACCAGATAATCCCTTGACTGAAGATAGAATTTTTCCCAAGTATGATGATTCTTTGCTTGTCACAGGGTGGTGAATTCTTAGATCATGAAAATATCGTGAGTAGAAGGAAGCCTCCTGCTGGGAAGAAGTGATGTGCGCTCAGTTCGTCTAAACTGAACGTCCATCTAAACTGAACGTCCAGATTCCTTTAAGAGCTCCAGCATACAACCTTGCTCTACACTCACCCACCCTTCAAGCCATGTTCAACCTTTGTCTCTTTCCAAGAATGGAATCTTGCCTCTTGACCCCTGAGCTTCCTTCATGCATAATTTCCTCTCTGCATCAAAGCTGTGCCAAAATGCCTTCCCGATTTCCACCGCGCTGCTTCCTCTTGTTCCGCTACAGTTTTCTGCCTTCCTCTGGGGACTGCAACACCCAATTCCTGACCTTCTTTGGTGGGTTTCACTGCATGAGTTAGAACACGCTTTCAGGAGCTGGGTTTCCTTTCAAATCATTATACTCACATCAACTGCTTCCCACAGCCCCACAAATAAATAGTGTGTAAAAAAGCAGGAGCAAGAAATGGCTGGTGAGAAACAGAGAATCAGTTTTCTCCATAGACAAGATCTCTAATAGGTTGTCCAATCCCAAGGGCTCAGCCCTAAAATATGTAAATATAAACAACACTAAATGAATTCTGGACATTTTATGCATATACAAGAAGAGTTTGTGAATTTGGGAGGGGGTGGAGGCAGACACCATCGAGGAGTTGGTGAAGGGAATGGGGGATAGATATGATGTAAATACAGTACTCAAGTATGAAGTTTTTTTTAATTAAAATTTTAAAATTTTGAAAAAAAAATGTAAGAAAATGTAAATGTTGTGGTTTAAGACTGAGCCTTTGCCTTCAGATGGATTCGGATTCAAAGCCTGCAACCCTTGATTTCAAACAAGGCCAGGTGGTGGTGGCGCATGAGTTTAATCGCAGCACTTGGGAGGCAGAGGCAGGCGGATCTCTGTGAGTTCAAGGCCAGCCTGGGATACAGAGTAAGATCCAGGACAGCCAGGGCTACACTGAGAAACCCTGTCTCAAAAAAAAAAAAAAAAAAAACTATAGGAATATGATAAACTATTTAATAGTGTTAGGTCTCAATATATCACTTATACATCTAAATAAGCAACTTATTCAAGATTATCTTGAATATTCAATGAGACAATTTATCTAGAAAGTGGTTGTCATTGATTATAATTTTAAAAACACACATTTAATTGAGTGAAAAATGTCTCAATTGTTCAATATACAGAAAAGATACGCTACTACATCATTTTAAAACAATTGGTACATGTATTAATTTATTTGTATATGTATATACGGGGGAGGTGCTTGTGTGCTGCAGTGCAGTTGTGGAGATCAGAACACAACTTGCTGAAGTCAGTTTGTGAGCAAACCCATGTCATCAGGCTTGGTGGCAGCCACCCTAACCCGCTGACCCATCTTTTTGACCCAAGAGCTACGTTGTTTTTTCTGTATCAACTAAGAAAAATGCCTGTAGGTTTTCAACCACAGACCAAGTATCTAAATGATGTTCTCATTGTATGCAAAGCAAAAAGAGGTTAATAACTGTGGATCCTTTGCCACACTGGAGTTTGTAGAGGAAAACCGCTGGAGGCTGTAGAAATTGTCAGCACAGAAATTCATCCCACAGTTTCTTGTACGACTGACACTTGAGGATTAGCTAAAGGTGAGCAACAGATCAAGGAAGTGGACATTGGGCTGTCCTGTTCTGTCTTTAGTCCCGTGGTTAATTTGGTCCCCTCTGCGCTCTTTTGCTGGGTCCACACAAAGTTACATGATCCCGTTGGAATCTGGTTGGTCCTTTAAAGGTGAAGACTATTTCAGAGTCTCCCCAGCAGAAGTAAATTATCCTCCGAAGGGAGAAGAGCTTCATTTTCCAGCTGGCAAGCAGCTGGTGTGCACACTCGCCTTTTTTTTGATGAATGGAGCCATTACATTATCTGTCTCCTGTATTCGGGACCACCCAGCACCTTCTTGGCATTGTCTATGCTGGGGAATAATGGCGTCTTTGTTAGACTTGCCAAAACACTGTTTCTGCAATGTGACCCGCTGGAGAAGGGTTTCGAGCTGAGCAATTTCCTCTCTGAGAAGTGTTGGCCCCTTTTTTGAATGTGGAAGAGCTGTCTAAAAACTAGAAAAGTGTTCTGCTCCCCAAGGACTGAACTCCTCCGTGAGTTTAGGAGGTACACCATTGCCTCCACCCTCATCTTCCCCACTGATGAAGAGCTCTCCCTAGGCTAGACAAATAGCACACATTTCCTCAGCTTATATCCTCTTGGCAAATCTAAAAGGTCTAATTCTGGTTATAGGGATGAAAAGGTTTCGGTCCGTGAGTAGAAGAACTCAGCCAAGATCACACAGTGGGAACCAAACAGGAAATCACTTCCATTCTGGAGTCCGGGCTCTTATGGATGCACAATCATCCCACAGAACGAGATTGCGTCAAGGACCCCACAGGTCAGGTAATTGGATCTCTCTCATTTGTTCAGTAAGTGCTTAATGTATGTCAACCATGGACGAAGCAGTAACAGAGGCCTTGGAGTGAAAGAGACACATACAATGTTTCTTGGAATTTCAATTCCACAGCTATAGACAGACAGGTCATGTGGTTTTAGGATAGTTAATAGGCTGTGTCCTTTGTTTTGCCTTATGCTTCAGGGTCTTCTGCAACACCATCAACCTCAGACAACCCTTTTCCAAGCTTTAGTAAGATGTGTACACGGAAGTTGACTCTATATTACTAATAAATTATAAAGAGCACAGTGGCAGGCCAGATGACTCAGTGGATAAGGGTGCTTCTGGCCATACCTGAATTTGAGCCCAGAGACCCATACAGTGGACATAAGAAATTGTCACCCCTAGGTTGTCTTCGGACACTCAGAAGCACACTGGGGCATGTGTGCCCACCCACCTTACAGTAAATAAATATATAAATGTAATGACATTGGTCACTTAAAAATCATTCTTTAAGAAATATCTTTACATCAGCTATGGTTTACTAAACCACAGAGAAACCTTTTCCTCTTAGACATTTCCTAAGCATCCCAGGGTGACAGAGGCTAAGAAAGCATGCCCTTGAATTCTTCTCGTTTGGGGTTTTTCAAAGGGCCTTGTCCAGGAGAGTTTAATGTATAAATCTATGTAAGACAATTAAACGCTTTCCTCACGTAGCTCAGAATCCCTTCTCACTGGCTTTGAAGCCTTGGTGAACTGAGAATGACAGATGATTTATGTTTTCAAGAGTGGTGGAGTCCTTTGGTTTGTGAAAAAACAGAGAGGTCCATTTGTAAAATGAGCCCAATAATTACCACAATGGGATATTTTTCTTTGAAATCTTGGTTTCCTGACTTTCCATGCCAACTGCTATTATTCTGATAGATGATAAGTCCTATTTGAGCTGCATTTCATCTATTTGTACAATTTACTTCAGACAAATATTTCTCTATTGACAACTCAGTCTATCTCCTCCAGGCATGACCTTGTATACCTGTAGTCCCAGCACTCAGGAACATGAGGGAGGGCATCATAAATTTGAGGACAGCCTTGCCTATGTAGTGAGTTCCAGGCCAAAATGGGATACTCAGTAAAACCGTAACTCAACCTCATTCCACCAAAAATGAGATAAAGAAATTTGACTCCGATTCATTATAAGTTCAATAAGCTTGTGAATCAAAATGTTCCTCCCAACACGAAGCTTTCCCCACACCAAGTCTTTGCCTGCTCGTACTTTAACTCCTAGTTGACCCAATCTTTGAATGTTGACCCAAACATCTTTTATAATTTTTGCCCAAATGATCATTGACAAGCTCTTACTTTTCTTTTTGCCTAGAAGATAATCGTGACTTCCTCTCTATCACAGTTTTCAATCCAGTCTCCATACGGTAGGGATTTCCAAGTACTCATGGTACCATCTTCCTGCAGACCATGTCACGATTTAAATGCTGTCTGTCATACTGCACTCAATTTTACCAGTGCTTTGCAGAACTTCCACCTAATCCAATCCTCAACCCAGTCATGCTTTCAAGAGTTCTCTCGCCCCGCACAGTCAGCTTCGCAGCAGGGCGGCCACTCTTTTGCCTCCGCCGGTTTAAAAGTTATCCCCCAAACTTTAATAAACACGACGTGAGTATGCCGGGGAACAAACAGGGCTGAGCTAGTGTGCAGCATGCTGGCTGGGCAGAGAGAACCACACTTTCCTGCCAGAGAATGGCCTGGCGTTCAGGCAGGCCAAGAGCAACAGAGAATCCACCAAGTCAGCAAAGTGGAACTTTGTCAGGGGAGTTGCTCTTGTACAGTCTACACTCAAATATGGATAAATGACATGTTTTTTTAATCCTAGAGACTTCGATCAATTTGTCTTTGTAACATTCGTGAAATTATAGGCATTGCATATGCTCAGTGGCCATTTGTAGTATCTTCCTGTTTTTTCCTGTTTCATTGAAATTATTTCCATTTATTTGGATATTCATATTAGTTTATACATGAGGAGGAGGCTTCTGATGTGGAGGTTTTCTTTTTAATTCGGCTATAATGTGTTAAAAATCTTATTTTATGTCTCTCTGTAGATTTTATAAGTTTGTTTATGGACAATATAAATGTTTGTATTTAAGTGGTGAGCACCAGTTAGTCCTGACCTTTGAGGTTATAACAGGGTAGTTTTAGTAATCATATTGCCGTGTAGTTATCGTTAGTACAAATGCTATAGCTTTATAATCAGTAAAATTCAATTATTACAGCTTTATAAACCAATTTCCGTTGACCTGAAATTTCTATGTCAATAATCGTCATATGACAACAGTGTTTATGGGCTAGAGAGACGAGACCCGTCAGTGGTTAATTGCACATACTGTTCTTGTAGTGGACCTGCTGAGTTCAGTTTCCAAGGCTCAAGTTAGGCAACTCACAAAGTCTGTGACTCCTGCTCCCGAGGATCCAATGCCCTTTTCTTCCCTCTTTGGTCACTCACACACATCCATAACACACACACACACACACACACACACACACACACACACACACACATACACACACTTTGAAAAGAAAACTTTTAAAAAGGAAACAAAGTTGGATTTGCCTCCCTTTAAAGAATATGTTAACTATTAATTTTGTCTGTTTAATCATATACTTGGTGCTCACTTCAGTCTCTAAGAGATCAGAAAATGAAGGAGAATGGAGGGGATAAGGGAGAGGACAGAGAGTAAGGGAAGGAAGGAGAGGAAATGAAAGGGAAGGGATGGAGGGGCCAAGGATGGAGTTTGGGCAGGGCAAAGGTGGGCAGGTTAGGAAAAAGAAACAAAAATAATCAGATCTTAAAAGATCTGGAGCCAGGCAGTGGTGGCGCACACCTTTAATCCCAGCACTCATAAGGCAGAGGGAGGTCGATCTGTGAGTTGAAAACCAGCCAGTTTACAGAGCAAGTTCCAGGACAGCCAGCCTGGCCTACAGAACGAGTTCCAAGACAGCCAGGGCTATACACAAAGAAATCCTATCTTGAAAAAACAAAGCAAAAAAAAAACAAACAAAAAACAAAAAAAAAGATATGGAAAATACTCTAAATATACAGAAAAACATTTTCTAAAATAAAAGAAGGCCTAATCACATCCCGTGCTCTGTGCATACAGACTTCCTCTGTGCACTGACTTTGGGGGTGACCACAGGATTCACCTAGACCAAGAGGATATAATTGCAGATAATAGTAAGGCTGAAAGAAGCAGCCATATTTTTCTCCATCCTTGAAACTTCTGTCTCTTTCACAATGAAACCACCTTGGACACCAAGTCCTTCACCCTGGGATGCAAAGAGCAGACACACAAAACACAGGACCCAGCCAAGACCTAGAGCTGTCTGAAGCCCACAGATGATGGAGGACCCACTCATAACTCACAAACCTATGGGCTCATCAGAAATCAAAGTCCTGGTCCTTATCAGCCACCAAGGTAAGACGTAATATACGTGGAAGTGCTGGAATAAACGACAGGGGAAGTAGATGAGTGCCGATCTTCACAAGGCTAAGATTAAACAGTTCCTCCACTACTCTGACTGAAAATAGGCGACCAAAATTTACTGATACAAGGCCCTGCTTGAGCAATACTAGAAACCTGTGTTGTCAAAGATTGCTAAAGACTTAAAAGGGAAGGAGTGTGACCCAAAATATTTCTATCCAGCCATGCCACTAGGCTCTAAAGGCAACAACGAGATGATTCTTATTAAAGATCTTTAAAAAAATGAAAACTTCTGTAGACCCAAAAACTGTGCTAGAAATAAGAATTGAAATAAAGATGTCACCCTTGAGAAATTTGTGACTTATAATGAGATGTAGTAAATATGGAACCAATTTAGACATGGTGTCAGTCAAAATAGACATTTTCAAAGAAAGACTACTTTTAAATAAAATTGTTATTGAAGTATTATTGCTGAATTTCCTTTACATCTTAATATAAAAAATCTTCCTTCCTTCTTCCTCTCTATCTATCTATCTATCTATCTATCTATCTATCTATCTATCTTTTTTTTCTCCTTTCTTTCTGTGCTGGTGTTACTAAAAAGAGTATTTAGAAAAAAACTGTATTCATTTCTCCAAATAAACATTATAATGTTTATAATGTTTTCTGCAATTGTGTGCACATGTTCTGAGGCCCTGCTCTTTGTTTCTACAAAAAACCTCCTTTTGCAGAGCTGAGGACAGAATCTGGGGCTTTGTGCATGCTACGGAAGAAGTCGATGATGGAGCTACACCGCCAGCCTTTACAAAGCATTTTTTAGTTCTTAAGGGAGTTTATTTCTCCTTTAATTTAATAACTTACCACATCTAATAGCCCAATTTCCATGTTGTTGTACACACACACACACACACACACACACACACACACACACACACTGTATGTGGAGTTTCCCCTGGGATTAAAGGTGGGAATGAACATAAAGATTCAGGTAGGGCATCCAAAACCAAAAACATACACATGTGTATCAACCTTTCACATGCCAACATGATGCAAAAAGTGGAAATGCCTGCAGCATGTTTAGACTAGGGACCCACATCGCTTATATTATAAATATATTAAAATCTAAGACAATTCTAAGGGAATCCAGCTGTACTCACACCAGAGGAGGAACTCAGCATCTGGGACCCTTGGATGTGAACATAGAACTATCTGTCCAGGATCCCTCTGTGATGTTCCAACACACCCAGGAGATGTATTTCTGACTCAGAGAACTATGCTTTCCCAAAGAGTGGGACAATGTCTTTCCTAGCTGCAAGGTTGAGACCAATAGAGTGCAGAGCACATAGCCTCCACCCTGGAGGTCTTCAGTATCAGTCGAATGGACATAAAGCTTTCCCTCCACCCCCCACCCCCAACCCCCAAGAAGAGAACTTGCTTAGATGATGTATTTCTAGTCCACATTTGTTTCAGATTATTCTCCCACCAAGACTACTCAATAGCATGTGAGCAGTGAGGACGCTGCGGGTCAAATACTTCTTGCTGTTTCCTGATTGTCCCTCCAACAGTTCCCATCAAAACAGTCTTTGCTGGAAAATATTTAGGAAGATGAAGACCGTGCTTAGTCATCTACGCAAACTCTCTCAGACCTTTTCATACACGGCAGACACGTTTTCACATCACTATCTCATTCAATTTTCATTTACAGTTCAGGAACTGGATATCATTGATTATCCTGGAAGATGAAAACTGAAGAAGGAATTTCCTGAGAACTAATAAATGCCAGTTTGGCCTACAAGCCCTGGTCTATGCCTCCATCTCCAGGTCTTATTTCACTGACCTGGAGATACTGATGGAGAAAAACCTATGATCCAGTAAGAAAGAAGGCCCTGACAGGATGAGACGTCCCCAGTGTGCTTAACCATACCCTGCAGATGTTTTAGAGAAGTATAAATGACCTACTAAAATAAAAACAATAGCGTGAGCAAATCATTAATGAAGAAAATGAAACGGACAAGAAAGCCTGTTGCTGTACAGAAAAAGAAAAGAACTTCAGCTAACACAGTCTTAGCGCTGTCCTCTCTTCCTTCCTCTCTCCAAACATTGCTCACACAATGGAATGGAATCCTAAGGAGACCAAAATAATGTTTCTTTTCTCTTGGAACTCGGGTCCCTTGGAGTTGTTCCCAGTTCTTGTGTGGACCGTGGTTCAACTTCCACATCCTCTCTCTGACCCTAACATCCTCTCAGAACTCTTTTTTTTTTCCACGAATTCTCTACCACCCTGTGTGAAGAACCACCTGCTTTGCCTCAAGATGGAGAAACAACAGAGGCAGGCATCCCAGCGCTGCTGGTGGTCGGTTCTCTGGCTCTCCATATGGTTGGCCCCACATAGCTGTTTGAATGAGTTTATCTAGGACATGAATGCATTTCTGTTTTCAAACAAATGGAGCACCCAGGAGAAAGTGTTTAAAAGGAATGCTTTCCCTTCTTGATTCGTTTGTTCATTTCTTTCTTTCTTTCTGAATTCCTTGCTCTTAATAAGGCTTTCTGTTTGACACAAGGAATTCAAAGATAAATAAATTACGTTCTCTGCATAGAAGGGCACTAAAGTTGTGTAAGGGAAGTCATGACAATATGACATGGTACTTCACATCAGAGAGTACTATATAATGGAATAAGAATAATAAGCCTTGAGTAGAATTAGGCAGCATTTGACACCTGGCTTTCCCACTGGCCTGGATGCATGCTAACATGAAAGATTCTTAGGCATTTTTGTTTTACGTTTGCATCCGTAAACTTTAGCTGAGAATACTTAGCCAGGGCTGGAGAGATGGACTCAACAGCTAAGAGGACTTGCTGCTCTTCCAGAAGACCTGCATTCAAGCTCGGTGTCCCCAAACTGCCTGTAACCTCAGCAGATCTGACACCCTGTTCTGGACTCCACAGGCCCTGCACTCATGTGCACGCGCACGCGCACACACACACACACACACACACACACACAAACAATAAAATATTTTTTAAAGAATATATATCCATGTTATCATTGGAATACTAAATGAAACCCCACAGCACATTACCAAGAAAAATGAGTTCAACGTGACTGTTTCTGTTGTTGTGAATAAAGAAAACAATAGTAGTTACAGTAGTAATAAATAGCTGTTTTTCTCAAAATTAAGCCCCGAAAGAAACCACAACAGAGAAAGGAATTTTTAAACGAGGCCAAATTACACAAAAATTTGAAATAGCATTCTTAGACTTCAGTGTTTGCTCAATAAATAGTGAATTAACTAAGGTATTAATAATTAAGAATTATGTGTGCATATGTACTTGTATGTGTTTGTGCATGTGCATGCACACGTGGATGCTGGCAGGAATACAGCTTCATAAGGCCTTCTTTTCATGGTCAGGAAATTGTTTCTATTGCCCAGAGCTATATTCTTTGATTACTCTTTAACTATTTTTAACTATTTAAAATGATTAACTCATATGCCACCACTCATGCTAAAGAGGAAGTTAAATGAAACAAAGTCATACAGAAAAGACTTTGTTTCCAAATTTGTCATATTCTTTGATAATTTCATACATGTAAAATTTTACTCCAAAATTATCCCTCCTTCCTACTGAATCCCTTCTTTACAGATAGTCTCCCCCCACATACAATTTTGTATGTTTTTTGGTTTTGGTTTGGGGGGAGGGAGAGTGTGTGTTCGTACGAGAGAGAGAGAGAGAGAGAGAGAGAGAGAGAGAGAGAGAGAGAGAGAGAGAGAGAGAGAGAGAGAGAGAGCAGAGTACAAGTTTAGTTGACGTTACTTGCATGAGTATGCATATGGGATTCTTCACTGGACCATAGACAACTTTCCAGTGACTACACCATTGAAGAAAATATCTCCCTTTCCCCGCAAGCAGCCATTACCTGTCAATAGCAACCCAGAGAAGGGGCGGGTTTCAGGAGTCTCTCCCAGATCTAAGATGTAGCGTTGAAGGCCTTATCCTAGGCAGGACTTGTAGAAGCACCCACAGCGGCAGTGAATCCGTGAATACAATGATGATGTCCTGTCTGGGCTTTTCTCAGGGTACTTCTCTCATCCTCTTCCCACGGCTCTTACATCCTTTCACGATGTCTCCTGGGCTTTCGATGTCCTTCTTAGAGCCGAGCACTCCCCAAATGCTTGTGTCAGCTCGACCTGTTGTTAGTCTGCATAAACAGTTACCCACTGCAAACAGCAGCTTCTCAGACTTGCGACAAGGCGGCAGCACTCAACTCTCGTTGTAAACACAAATATTTCAAAGGCAGCTTAACACCAAGTCCACTTAGCAAGTAAAACAGTTGTAGGTTCTTTCCCGGGGCCTATCACCTCCTGACCTGTGGGCTTTTGGTGAGGTTCATAGTACCAGGCATGAGTTCCCTCTTGTGGAGCAAGCCTCACATCCAAGCATGCTCCCAACATCGTCCGTGCCATTATTTACACCAATGAGTACATCTTACCTGTCAGGTTGGTGGTGTAGCATGCTGGGTTCAAGGATGGAGGAGACCACTGATGCGACCTCCCCTCCAACAGTCACATCGAGAACACTTTTAAAAGATAACCTTTAGCTTTAAGTCTGGAACTTATTATATGATGTTTGGAGGCAGCAACTTGCAAGGCTTTAAAAGGGTTTACGTAATTATTTAATCAGTTGTCTTGAGTATGTCGTGGAAATAACAGAAGTACTTAGTGAAATCTGAGGGAAGAGCTCTGTAAGCACCTCTGTTAATGGGCATATGTGCGTCTCACCTTTGGCCCCAGGAAAGCAGGATCTGGAAAATGCCCCCTACCTTGGA
Source organism: Peromyscus eremicus (assembly GCF_949786415.1). Taxonomy (NCBI): domain Eukaryota; kingdom Metazoa; phylum Chordata; class Mammalia; order Rodentia; family Cricetidae; genus Peromyscus; species Peromyscus eremicus. Next base: position 68,235 of record NW_026734656.1, on the reverse strand, counting down.
GGGTTCATGTAGGAACTTGATTTAACCCTGTTGTGTCAACTCACACACTCTTCAAGTGTGAAAATGGAAAGATACCCGGTGTGATGAATCTGAATTATATGCTCTGCTTTCAGTATTGTTCTGTTACTGCTGTTTCTATTTTTATATCTTAAAAATAATTCTTTGGTGATTGGCCTTTGATTTCTAGTATGCGTGGAATCCAGCACTCTTTTTTCTCCATATACAAAACTGATCATGGCTTCTCATTGGCCAAGTATAGTAAGAGCGATCTTATTTCACCACCACCCCCATGCCCCAAGATCCCTTACCTTGGCTCAGGAATGAGCCTGTCAATGATGAAGTAGGGTGTGTCATTGTCCAGGAAACCTTTTCCATGCATGGTATATACCATAAGCCAAGAGACTCTGCTGGCATCGCAACCCTACAGGAGCCTGCTCCCAGGAACTCTGCCTTATTGTCACCTCTATCCCTTAATGAGGATGAATCAGGATCCAGCTTCTCACCATCTTGTCTCCATTAACAAGCACAGTTGTGAAGCCAGAGTGGATGAACCTCAGAGCCATTGTAAATGAATTGTAGGCTCTGTAGGCTGGGATTTAAACCAAGGAAGCCTATCTCCTAGAATCACCTCTGCCTTCCACCTTCTGCCTTTGTGGTGGTTTGAAAGAAAATGCTCTCCATAGGGAATGGCACTATTAGGAGGTGTGGGCTTGTTGGAGTGGGTGTGGCCTTGTTAGAGGAAGTATGTCACTGTGGGGGCGGGCTTTGAGGTTTCTTATGCTCAGGATACCACCCAGTGTCACAGTCGACTTCCTGTTGTGTGCAAGATGTAGGACTCTCAGCTCCTTCACCAGCACCATGTCTGCCTTCACATTGCCATGCCCATAATGGACTGAGCTTCTGTACCTGTAAGCCACCAATTAAATGCCTTCCTTTGTAAGAGTTGCCATATTCATGGTGTCTCTTCGCAGCAATAGAAGCCATAACTAAGACAGCTTTCATAAGAAATCTGTACTTGGAGACACTGTGTGCTGCTGTGGTCAACCCCACAGTGGACGGACTCCCTTTGTTTAACTCTTAGCCTTACCAGGTGTGTGACAGTGGGAGGTGAATGCACTTCTCTCAGATTCGGGTGTCTAAATAACAGCACCTGTCATCAGAGTTAAATGCCCAAGTAACTGTCTTAACATATTGTCTCGCGCAAGTGTGTTCAGGAAATTGGCTACCAGTATTAGTAATAGTACCAGTAGTAGTACTGGTATAGTAGTACTAATAGTACTAGTACTGCTCTTTTTGAGAAAGAGCAGGGGACCCATTTCTCCCTGGACTCTGGGCAGGTGTAAAAAACTGTTGAAGCACAATTATGATCTATTAAAATAACAGATTTATGTTATCGTTAATAACAGTATTAATGATAAATTATGTCTCTAAGTACCTTTTTTGATGTTCCTATTCCTGTAAATAAGCAGAGACACTGGAATGGGGCATTTGGACTCTTCTCCTTGGCCCCCACTGCTTTGAGCAAAGGACCTGTCAGTCTACCAGATAGACAGACTTCCGCTTTGCCAGCTCCAGCTGTCTTGAACAGTTTGCAGATGCCTGGAGACAACTGCGTGAGAGATTGCTGCTGATCACCCTGGCTCCTCAAGGACTGTTTGAAACAGTTTGTACCAGAGTTTTCAATTACAAACCTCAATAAACCATTTCCATCTTAGCCGGCGGGGGGAGACTTCCCTTGAAGGAAGGACTACCATGACTGAGGTACCAAGGCTATAGCAATGGGTCCAAAAAACCTTTAATGACTATGATTGACCCCAAATGAACTGCCACGATTGGTCAAACAGATGTCTCTGATTGGTTCAGGCATGCCTTCCTGGGCTATGAAAATAACTGTTCCAGTTCATTCAGGTAGAGGACACCTTCCTGGGCTGTCTCTTTCCTGACACTGCAACTTGAGGTCTAATAAAGACATCCCCGAGGGACCTTTCCTTGCTTGTTCTCAGTGATGCAGGCTGAGCTGGATATGTCAATGGATGTAGCTTGGCAGCTGAACAAATGCCAGTCTGGGCCACTGGAGGTGCCTTGACCCCTGGAAAAGTTCAATTGTGCTATCACTTGATATCTGAGCATCCCTCCAGTGCTGTGCTGGGAAAGCAATAGCTCAGGAGCTGCACCCGCTCCCCCTGGGGCCTGAGACCTGTAGACCCCATGGGCATTGACACTGCCCAGCACTGTGAAGGGATCTGGTACCAGTGGGATTCCTGAAGCCTTGGACCATCTTCCAAGGGCATTGACAGCATTGACAGCAATGTGATGAGTGATGAAGCCTTAGTGCAGATGCTTGACAGCTAAAGAAACAGCCCCCTGGGGAAACCTAGACCCAGCCTCATCATGGTGGCCTGGTGTCACAGACTGCCATTGATTCTACCTGAGAGTCCCACTCATGATAAGAGAGGATGTCTGTTCCTGAGGGACCATGGCTGTGCCCAGAACCAAATGCTTCTGTTGATAAAGGCAAGTGTCCTCAGTCATCCTGACAGTACCTACTGACATCCCAAGGAGCAGGCAAATGAAAGAGACCCAGGGCAGGAAGAAGAAACAGAGGCAGTGAGTCCCAGGGCAGCTGATAAAAGCCTCCATGGAACTAGAGAAGTCATTGTCCTGATGGCCAGAATTCTAGAGAGATGTCAAGTCCTCAGGGCCAAGGGTCTCAGAGTCCAGGCTGACAACTGTAATACCAGATGCTGACAAGGGCCAAGGGTGGGGATACCTGAAGTCTGCACAGGGACTGTCACACTGGAGTACTACTTGTGTCTACTGTCCCTGCTGCATGGGCATTGGTATTAAACACTATGGGAAGCAAAAGGCCCCAGAGCACAGCATCTGAGGAGCTTCCTGTCTACCATGACTTCTAAGTAGAGCAAGAGAACCCTCAGCCAGCTGATGAGTGACATAATGTCCCCCACAATAAGCTTGATCAACTCATCTAAGCATTTGTAGCCCACATGCTCACAGCTAATGCGATCCAAGTAGAAATCTACATCCACAAATGTGCTCCTAGCTCTCCTTCATTCCCTAACTTCCAACTTCTGCTACCAGGATGTCTTCTGAGTGTTTCCTTCCTCCTCATGTCCAAAGTACATTTATCACGCCTCCAACTTCACATATGAGCATGCTAGGCTCATGGCTCAGCTGGACCTCAGCCACCTTGGATTGTAACTTCCATCAGCTCATAGCTGTTTCCATTCTTCGAGTTCCTTTGGCAGTGAGGTGAAGCCTAAGAAAATTTCCGGGATATTTTAAATGGGAACAAAATGGCTCATATTAGAATCTCATTGGAGTGTGTTAAAATAAACATGTGATATAGTAATATGTGCACTTCTTTAACACATTACATAGTGTGGTGTGTGTGTGTGTGGTGTGTATGTATGCCTGTGTGTATACATTTGTGTGAGCATACTCTTTTATTGCTTTCCACTTTATGTCTTTGAGGCAGGAGCTCTCACTACATCTGGAACTTGCCACTTTTTGGCTAGATTAGCAGCCAACAATCCCCCAAAACTCTTTTATCTCTCACTTCTTCGCTCTGCCACCCAGCACCGGGATGACAGGTATGCACAGTCATACCCAACTTTCTGTGTGAGTTCTGGGGATCTGAGCTCAGGTTCTCAATGCTTGTACAATGAGTGCCTTTATGCGCTGAGCCATCTCCACAGCCCAGCACGTGACATTATAAACAATCTAATAATCATCAAACAAATATCATGATTCGAACTTGTAACAAGTATAAACATTATTTTTTAAAACGGTCATAAACTATCCAATATTTACTGATTTTATAGTTTCTGAAAATAAGAGGGTGATTTTTTTGGCCTGTGTTTACAAATAAAATACGTGCTATATTTCAACTGGAAGTTAGTGAAAAGAAAGATATTATTTTATCATCCGTTCAGAAGTTACAAATGCCTGAATTCTATTTTCCAATTTTCAAGGATTCTGGGACCAGAACTCTAGAACTTCTGAGCTCTCCACATGCTAAACTCACTCTACATGTCTGTGTGGGCAACAGAATCTTTCTCGAGGCCCTGGGGACTCATATCTTTGCATCACTGTTCCATTTCCTGTAGACAGGAATTGTTATTTCAGTGTTTATCTCAACTGTGTCTTCCTTAGAACATCTTTCCAGAATCCACTGCATATGATGCTGGCCCCTGCATCAAGGTTCTGTGGCCTCTGCCCAGAGCTTGTTAGGACTCTCAGAAGCTGGCTGGTCCTTTCACTCTGAGCGTTACTAAGTTAATCAATGTTCACGTTTGCCTTGTCTCAGACTACATCATTCTAATTTTGTTTTATGTGCATGTGCATGTGTGGGAGTGTATGCACATTGAATGTGTCAGGGTGCCCAAGGAGGCTGGAGGTGCCGGATGCCCTGAAGCTTGGTACCCAAAGCAGAAACCAATTGAATCATCATCACTGTCTTAACAAAATAACTGTGTTCCACAAAGCCTGTAAATGGTCTCATGACACGTCTCCACAGGCTGGTAAAGCAGAGACGAAGTCTCTATGCTTCATATGAGGAATACTTAATCTGCAGTCTAAGGGAAGGAAGGCTCATCGAAGATGGAGAAACAGCATCTCTCTTCTCCCAGCTGTGTCTTCAGTTCGGCATCCTTGCAGAAGCTCAGGGTCTGATAATTACAGCAAGACAGGGAACATCTGGGGCTATTAGACATTTTAGACATCTCTTTATTATAAATCCCTTGAGCTGTGGTTGAGCGAATGGGAACAAGGGAGGTAGAAAGGGCTGGAGAAGATATCGCTGACCTTGATCTGCCAGAAGTTGGACTGCGCGGCTCTTTTCTTTCTTGTCCAGGCAAACTTTTGCTAAAAGCATTGCGAGGCTAAGGCTGAGTCCACTAAGGACTGCCAAAAATGGAAAGGCAGAGCGTGTAACCACCAACAAAGAATCCCGGCGCTGGCTCACACAGTGTGCTCGTGTCAAAGAGGAAGAAGGAATTCAAGGAAGGGGAGTGTGCATTGCAGAGAATCCTGACTTCCACTGAGATTCTAGAATGATTCCTTTCAGCAATCAGGCTCATCCTTCACGTATCCTTTTCCTTTTCAAAGACATAACCCACCACACTGTGCAAGAGCACCCACTAAATACAAAATGCTTCCCGGACCCACGTTAAAATAAAACATTAAACACAGTCTTAGATTTCTTCCTTGCTATGTTTTCTCTACAAAAATACTCACACTACATATTTTAAGCCTAGGATTTGATAGGACTGCATGTAAGTATTATTTCTATATATATATATATATATGGAAACTATTCACACACATTTCTTTATGTGAATAATGAGAGATTGCTACATCACACAATATAAAACTATGTATATGATATAGTTATGATTAATATTTATATGCATATATGCTTATGAGTGAGCTGTAGTGTGCTTGAAGGAAGAAAGTCAATGTGTGTTTGCTCCTATTTGGAGATAAATAATATCTCCCTCACATGCTTGTGTTTTAAATGCTTGGCCTTGAGCTGATGGCATTATTTTGGGAGGCTGTAGAACTTTTGAGAGGTGGGGCCTACACTGCAGAAATAAGTCACTAGAGGTAACCTTTAAAGATTCTCTGGGTCCCTGGTTCCTACCTGCCTTCTGCTCCACTGTGATGTGAAAAGCCTCTTTCACACTTTCCTATCATAACGAACTAAACTACTCAATCATGCTGTGATGGAGTAAAACTTCAGAGAGTGTGTATTAAATGGAGCTCTCTCTCTCTCTCCTTAAGGATACACTCACAGCAGCACAAAAGCAACAGACATATACACATCTGTGCACATGCACAGAAGCATGTGTATATCCCAAGATATGCATTTAGGTATGTGTATACACAAAGCTGTAGACATAATTGCATACATTTAAGTATACATTTATAGGTTGATGATGTATGCATGTTCACAAGTATATATAATATATATATATATTACACTTAGACAAAAATGTTATTAAAATCTACATCCACATGAATTACTTCAAAGTTTCAGAGTTTGTTTACTTGCCTTCCCTTTTCCTGGCCCTGACATTCTTTACTCCATCCTCCCTCATCAAAACCCCCTCTGGGATAGGACTGTTTATTGAAATGTCTACGCCTACACACACCCTCATTCTTTTCCTTACACACCCTGCCCAGTACTTCTTGTGGTCCAGAATGGAAAGTCAGTGCCTATGCAGACAGGCCCAGGAGAGGAGAAAAACGGGATGATGCTGAAAAGCAATTGTGGAGACTGATCTTAACGATGTCCCACTGGCCAGTGACAGGGCTTGTCAGCCTGGAGCCGGAGGCTTTGCTTCCTCAAGTGTGGTGTCTCTATTCCATTTGTTGTTGTGTTTCTAGCCAACTCAATATGTGTGACTGCTGAGAAAGGGCCTGTAAACCATTGTGTGAAGGAATACTTGTTTAATTTTTTCAATCGTGTAAAATTATGAAATTACAAACTACAAAAGCTTCTTTCTCAAAGAATAAATGACAGCCAAAGCAGGTATTTGGTTATTTGACCAAGATGCATATTTGGCTTATTATGTCTGTGGAAGGTACCAGAAACAGAATGGGAGCCCATCTGTGTCCTGAGGGACTCCCAGGAGTCAAGAGAGGGCCCCAAGCAAGCCAAAGGCTGGGCCGAGCACTGACATGGGTAGGAAAGCTTTAACTCTGGCTGAATGCTCAGGCATGGGCCTCTTGAACTAGAAGGTCAATAGAAGATCAAGAAAGAAAACAGAAACGTCTCCCCACATGGAAAAGCAAGGCAAAAGACAGTGAGGCAGAGAGGTGGTAGAGACAACCCAACCATTCACTGGGACTGGAGAAACAAGGCTTGGGTAGACATGATAGACCATAAGGTTGGAGAAGAGACAAGGGCCATAAGAATTTGTGTTTCCTCTTTTTCTTTATTTTTCATGATAAAAATTTTTTGTGTTGTTTTGTTGTTTGATTTTGTTTGTTTGTTTGTTTGTTATTTGTGTGTGTGTGTGCGTGTGTGTGTGTGTGTGCGCGCGCGCGCGCAGCGCGCGCGCGCGCTTGTGCCCTGTGTATGTGGGATGTGTTCACAGGTGCATCTGCATGTATGTGTGTGTGCATGTGAATACCAAAGGTCAACCTCAACTATTATACGGGTGCCATTCACCTTGTTTGTGGAGACAAGGTCTCTCACTGGGACCTGGGGCTCACCAGTTCCGCTAGGCTGGCTGGCTAGTGAATTCCAAAGATCTACAGCCTTTACCTTCTGAGCACTGTGATTACATGCTAACACAGCAAGCTTGTTCTGTTGGTTCTCAGAATCACTGTACCGACTGAGTTAGCTCAGTCTTGTATTTCCTCTTAAAACCAGCAACCATCATGAGCCATGGAGATGCTTCTGGGTGCTTCAGCTCTTACTCTGAAGTGCAAGGCACCATGGTAGAAGACTCAAGGATCTCATTTTCTTCCACTCATCATCAGGTTTGAACAAATATGATGGGAATATTATTACCCGTCTTTGAATTGAAGTGTATAAAGGTGATGTTGACATTCTGATATCTTTACTGAAATTACAAAAATGTATCCAGTCCCCAAGCGTTCTACATTATCAACACATTAGCCTAGTGTAAAGGTTGTAGCTTCGGGTCAAATGATGCTATCAAGGGCCCCCATTGCTGGCTTCTACACAACCAAATGACACTTTGCCATGTGGGTTGAGAGATGTCCCATCTATAATTATAATCTTCTTCCCTTGACAATGCACCTTATTGGATGAAAGTATGAGCTTGATGTGTAATTGTGACAGCTCCAACCCAGGCCTGGTTTCTCAGGCTTCTGTTCATGGCACATGTATCCTCTGCTGCCTTCATTAAACAAGCTCGGACTGTCAGGCTACAGATAGAGAAGATCATCCATGGTAAGCACACTGTAAACAGCCCAGTAGCTGACCAGAGACATGGGAACAAGCCCAGTCCCAGTCAACAGAATTTGATTAAAAGAACAGCAACTCCTCCCCAGAAAATTCTAAGCAAAAATACATAGATTTTTTTTTTCCCCAAGAGGAGATCTCGGCTGTTGGTCATGCATTACTACTGTAGAATGGTGAATGCAAGTTGTAATCCAAGAGGCTCTTGAAGTCCCTAATACCTACCCTTCTGAGCTACAGAGAGTTTGTGCAGGGCATTTCATGTTTCTGAGCCTCAGTTTTATTAGCAATAAAATGGGGGTGGCCATAGCCCAAGCAAGGTTTGTGTGAAGATTACAGTAGTATATGTCAAGTGCTGGAAGTTTACAAGTTCTCAAGGACTGCAAGCTTTAATCATTGTTGACTCTGCACCTGTGTGGGAGGCCTTATGCCATGGTTCTCATGAGGGCGACCCTTTAAACATCTATTTTCCACTATGGTCAGCAAACCTACATTGTGAAGTCAGTGTGGTTGGAGGGATTGGAGAGCAGTGGGGTGTGTGTGTGTGTGTGTGTGTGTGTGTGTGTGTGTGTGTGTGTTTGATGTACTGGTTAGTATGGGTGTGTACACTAGTGCCTGTGGTGTGCATGGGTGTGGAGATTAGAAGTCCATCATCATGTGACCTCTTGGATTGCTGTCCATCATATTTTTAGGGATAGGAACTCTCACTGAACCTGGAGTTTATCAATTCAAGAGCTTATCAATTCAGCTAGTCCATCTGACCAATGAATTCCAGGAATCCTCTTGTCTCTGCCCCCTCCCCAAGGACTACCTTCACAGAGGTACACTGCTATACCCAATTTTTGCCACCCATGGTTGAGTGGCAGGCATCTTACTGAGCTGTCTTCCCAGCCCCGGCCCCCAGCACCTCTTCCTTAAAGTTGAATTACAAACCAACAGTTAATTTAAAGCAGACTCCTAGGACAGCAGACTCCAGAACCTAATGACCACAACCTGGGAGCTGACTTCTCCAGCTGAATAGTGGGAACCTTCCCCTCTGCCTGGGCCTGACAACCATTCTTCAAGCCGAGGGACATCCCCTAGAGCTCCAGCAATGGTGAGGAATCGGAGTGGCACATACAGACCACCCAGAAGCCTTCGCTGAGGCACTTGGCTGCCTAATTAACAGCATGACCTGATGGGAGCATGATGTTCCTGCAGCCTGGGCTTGCCAGCAGCCCTGACATCGACTCTCTGGGTTGCTCTCCGGGGGAGGCAATGCCTTTGATCTACAAAGCCTGCATCCACTTTGATCCTGGTCACTTTCGAGGTCAACCTTGCAGCAGCTGGATCTGCCCACTATGTCAGTCACCTGTGTCTGGAGACAGTCTTGTTTAATGTTTCCAGAGAAAGGGAATCTGGGGAGAAAAGGAACTGGCTGATTCACGGGTGTAGCCAAAACATCGTTTTGAAAGGTGATCTGAGATGCTCTGAGCAGTTTAGTTTCAAACTGTACAATCCTGTTAGCTGTACAAGGGAAGATGTGGATCCATCGGCATCTTACTAGGTGTGGAGGCCTGGTACACACATAGTCACCATCAGAGCCGAGGCAAAGCTACCCAACAACCGTGGGGAAGTCTGTGCACTCTTCAAATCTCAATTGCCTTACTCAGGGAACTACTCATTTGGTAATAGCATGCCTAAAGCACCCAGAATATGTCTATCATTAAATAGGATTCTCATAATAACTGCATACAGAGTTCTCTGTACAATCTAGATCCCAATAGATGCCCGGGGCTATGACTAGCACTGAAATCTATATAAACTATTTTCCTAGACTTGCATAGACAAATATAATTTAAAAACCATTCACAGTAAGATATTAGGAACAATGATTTTTTTTTAAAAAAAAAAGGAACCTGTCTATACTGTAAGAAAAGTTGTTTAAAACTTATGAAGTGTTTATTTCTGGAATTTTCTGTTTAATACTTTCAGAATATAGTTGATCAAAGGTACCCGAAACCTAATGGGAGGAGAGGCTACTCCTTTTCCTCAGAGTTGAAAAATGGAGCCTTGGGGCCCAGGGTAAGTAAGAACCAAAGGGATATAACACCAGTGCCCAGCTCTGCCGGCTCTAAGTTCAAGAGGATTCCTGGAGGTCATTGGTCACATAGACTAGTTGAATTGGTAGGCTCCAGGTTCAATGAGAGATCCTATCCCAAGAGATAAAGTAGAGAGCAATCCAAACCCTGTTTGTCTTTTCCCAGAACTTTCTATGATTTGACACTATCCTACATGCGCTGTTTGGTTCAGTCCTTAGGGACGTTGTCAAGGTGGTCAGGGCAGTCATCACCCAGAATACACTTGCTGTGCTGTGTGTGTGTTCTTATTTCCTAGGATGTCCACCTGTAATTGTGTCCTGTCCTGTGTTTATTCATATTCCAAAAAACCAATAATTTACTCTTTAGCTTTTAAAATACTAGTCTTATAGGCTGGGAAATTATAAGAATATTGACTGTGACAGCAAGAGGACCTGAGTTCAAGTCCCCAGTGCTCCCACAAAAGCCAGGCAGACCCTAGGAGCTCAATGGAGAGTCATTCTAGCCATTGCTATAGACTTCAGACTCAGTGCACTGTCTCAACAAATATACATTCACCTATACTACATAACTCTCACACACACTAATGATAGCTCTGACAGTCTGGGGTGGAGAGCCTCCTGAGAGAATTTATATATATATATTAGTATTCCTTCATGAAAGGAAAATCGTTAACAAGCATAAGCCTTTCTTGATGGTGTGACATTGTTATTGTGTGTGATGGGCTAATTCAAATGATCAACTTGATAGACTCTGGCATTATCTGGAAAAGGAGTTTCAGTGAGGAACTGTCTAGATCTGGGTGGCCTGTGAACATGCCTGTGGGAGATTACCTTGTTGTACTGGCTGGTTTTGTGTGTCAACTTGACGCAGGCTAGGGTCATCAGAGGAGGGAGCCTTACTTGAGGAATTTTCTCATTTAGTGATGAATGGGGGTGGGTGGTGCTATCTCTGGACTGCTGGTCCTGGGTTCTGTAAGAAGGTGGACTGAGCAGGCGAGGGGAAGCAAGCCAGTAAGCAGCACCCCTTCATGGTCTCTGCATCAGCTTCTGCCTCCTGGATCTTGTTCTGTTTGAATTCCTGTCCTGACTTCTTTCAGTGATGAACAGTAATGCTGAAGTGTAAGCCAAATAAACCCTTTCTGCCCCAACTTGCTTTTTGGTTGTGGTATTTCACTGCAGCAACAAAAACCCTAACTGAGACACTTAGTTACATTAAGATGGAAATATATGCCCACTGTGGGTGGCACCATTTCTTAGGCAGGGATCCTGAAATGTATGACTGGAGAAAGTGAGCTAATGGCAAACAGACATGCTTTCATTCATTTTTTTTTTTTTTTTTTTTTGCTCTTGACTATGACTACATTGCTGCTTCAAGTTCCTACTGTCTTGACTTCCCTGAAATGACAGACTGTAACCTGGAATTGTGAGTGAAAGAAATCCATCTCCCTAAGTTGCTTTGGTCAGAGTATTGTATTATAGCAACAGGGAAAGAAAGTGATATACCGTGGTTATCTATTAGCCCTTCATCACTGTAGCCCATAGAGTTCTGCCCACATCAGATCTGACTCTTCCACTTTGCTGCTTTGCTACATCCTCCCATCAGGCTTTAAGCTCTTGCCTGAGGATATTTTTTATGCAAGGCATTTTGATGGGTCTAGCTGCTATAGCAGTTTTTCACTACCAGTGTAATTGTAATCATCTGGGAAGCTCATTAGTAATGCAGATATCAGGTTTGGACCAAGAGAAGCTGGAGACCTTGGGTGAGGCCAGGAGCCGCCCAGTTTTAACAGGCTCCCCAAGGATTTACTGATGCAGGTGGTCTGGGAATCACACACAGAGAAATACCATGTTCTGGGCTCACAACCAAGCCACTCAAGCATTTATCTCTTCAACAGCTATTTTTCATGCTAGGTATTAGGGTAGGGACAGGCAGAGATGAAACACACTGACCTTGCTACATGGGGAAGCTCCCAGTAAAGCAGTAACAGTGAATGCTGGGCCAAGGGCAATAATGGGTTCACGCTTGAAAATCCTCATACCCTGTCAAGCTTGGCTTCACTGTGGCGTACATCAGATCATTTTTAAAGGGTGAGTTCCCGTTCCAGGACCAGAAAATCGTTATAAGTAGAGACAATATGGAATGCTAGGTGCAGAAATGGCAGCTGCAGACTGCAAGGAGACAGAGGTGCAAGTAGCATGGTATGGAAGGTGTGTGGACTGCTGCTAAGCTAGAAGTCATCAAAGGTCATCAGCATGGGTGGTGAGAAGGTATTTTTTCAGAAAGCCATTGGGAGCCACTGAAAGGTTTTCTTGAGGTCAGTGACATGTTTCAAGGTTCAGTTTTAGCATGGGAGTCTGTGACGTCCTAGGCTTACTTTTAACTGGCCCATATCTGCTAACTTTTAGATTCTAATTGCTGAAAGTTAGCAGATATGGGCCAGTTAAAATAAGAGAAATTGATCCAGGGAAAGAGCATGGTCCTGAGAACCCATGGATTACCACTGTTCAGTGTGATCAAAAGGCTCCATCTATTTTTTGTCTTTTACTATCTTAGACATGTAATTTGATTTCTAATCTAGTCCCTTGGTTGATCTTATAAATCAAGAATTTCCCAGCCCATTATAATACACAAGGAAGCAAAGGTCAAGAAAGGGGAAGAAACTCCTAGAGATGGAGCAACTGGGGTAGAGGCAGAATTCAGTCACAAGCTGCTGGGTCAAGCCCCACTGTTTATTGGCCGTTCTCAGCCTCAAGTTCCCAAGTGATAGGACACGTGTGAGGATTTTAAAGTGGGCGTTAATCAGGGAATTATGCAAAGCATTGCTCCATCTATGTCCATTTTCCTTGGGTGGAGCATGATGGCTGTTCTATGGTTGGGTCTGAATATCTCCGCTCAACTGTAGGACTAGTGGAAAATGGAATATACTTAATCAAAGTTCTATTGTCCTTCCTCCCCTGTCCCAAGTACCAATGTCATGCAGCGTCTAGGTCAGTATGACATATGCTTCCATAGCATGGCATCCACAAGGTCTCCCCAACAGAGATGCCAACATCTAACATAAGCTAATAGACAGGATTAGAGTGCAGGACTGATCCTCTTTCTCATGAAGTTGTTGACTTTGAGACAAGGGATCTTCAAGTCTCTGGGTACCCACGGGGTCTCCTTTGTTCTCTCTTCATTCCACGTCATGTCTGTACAAAGTGGTAAAAGGTAGGAGGTGGGACCTGGTTGAAGAATGCCGGTCTCTGGGAGCATGTCCTTGGGACACTATTTAGCTCTGTCTTCCCCCTGTGTTCTTCCTTCTCCATACTTTCCAGGAGGAGAGCAACGATTTTCCCTGTGCCTCTTTGTTACAGGGTTATCTCTGAAACTAAACACGACAAACACACAGAATTCCTTTCCTTCTGTTGTTTCCTTGGCTATTTTGGTTATAAAAAATAAGCGAAACAAAAACAAATCTAATACAACAAAACCCAATACAACATTATGAAATCAAAAATAATTAGAAGACTAATATACAATGCATCATTTCATTTGAGCCTCACAGGTCTCTGCATAAAAGCATTGTTAAAGAAGATCATTTTCTCATATCAAAACACTGAGGCAGAGTGATTGGCATTCAAGAATACAAACATGGGACTCAGATAAAAATGTTAAGTTAGTACCCATGCGTGTTTACTTTTTATGCCCCATATACTGACTTTGGAATTTAAATCCTGTTTTGTACTAGGACTCTTAACGAACTTTTTCCTACAATAACAGAAACACTCCAATATGTCTGGAGCACTTATAGACACTTAAACAAATGTATATTTCATATAAACCTATTTGAATCCCGAGGACAGCATAGAATCATAAAAGCCAAGGCATTTGGTCAGACAAAAATGGAGAGACAATGGGAAGGATATGGAAATGTCAAGTTAACTTTTTGATGTTCAAATGTTTCATACCACTTGGGAACTAACTGTTAAATATGACCATGAAGGAAGAAAGAAAAAAGGCATCTTGTTTTTCCGCCCTGTGAAGTCCCCTCTGTCCCACAGCTGTGAAATTTCAAGTGGGGTGAGAGGGAGTTTTGCGAGACATTTCAAAGATGGAATCTCCTCTAGGAATGAGCCGTGAGTCCCAGGGGTATAATTCTGAAGCCCTTTCCTGATAGAGTCCTCCTGTTTGGCTTCTTAGTATTGCTTCCCAAACCTCCCTCCAGGAAAGCAAATAATAATATAATTATTGAGAGTACTTGATAAAATACGTGTTGAATGAGATTCTTCCACACGGAGGGCAGTTAGATTTTATAATTGAGGAACCCTTAGAAGCCAGTTTGAAAAGGACAGGCCTCAACTGGGAGATGGCTGAGTTGTACATGTCCCTAAGGCGATTGGAAGCTGTCTCCGGTCATAAATCACTCAAAGCCAGATTCCTTCATAATACATTTTTCACATAATCTCAGGAGCCCATAACTCATTAGAATGCTGAGAGTTCACTGATACGCCCTTAAAAATAAAAAGACCCAGGAAGTGTGTGGCATGCACTCCCGTTACACCAACACTTGAGAGTGATGAAGCTCATTTCATCAGTAAGCTTTGTTCCAACACTCAGCGCTGAGCAGTGCCTTCAAACAATAGGGGATGGGAAGGGAGGAGGGAAGGGAAAGGGAGCCAAGACCTCAGCTGGAGAACAAAGGATTCCTGGGAGGACCTGAGTCAGAGCTCTCCAGAGAGGAGGGCTTCCCTGTCAGGAGACTGTCTGTCCATCCATCCAGTTCATCCATGGCATCTCTTGGGGGAGTTTGCAGGTGGCAACATCCTGGGTCCTTCTGATCAGGGATAAAGTCTCTTCTGATTACACTGATCGGCTGCCCTGTGTGTGTGTGTGTGTGTGTGTGTGTGTGTGTGTGTGTGTGTCTGTCTGTCTGTCTGTCTGTCTGTCTGTCTGTCTGTCTCCACATATGGAAGTTAAAGGACATCTTTCAGTGTCACTCCTCAGGGATTATCTATCGACTGTCCTCTTTCTTCTTTGGAGACAGGGCCTCTCGCCACACTGGCACTTTGTAAGAAGGTAAGCTGCGGTTCTGTGAGCCTAGGGATCCACCAGTGTCCTTCTCTCCAGTCCTGTGATTACAGGGAGTAGTATGATAGCGAGCTTTTTTCTCTCTTGCTATATTTATTTCCTATGTGGGTCTTGAGGATGGCTCTCAGGCCTTGCCCTGTATAAACTCACTCAGTAGGAAATATCCCTCAATTCTCATGCCCTTTACTTCACCCAAACCCCTCCTTTGCACTTTGACTGGATTGGATCATTTGGTGTCTTTTGACAAGGTTACCTCCCGCAGTGTCTCCTCCTCTTCCATGCTTCTGATCCTCTGGGCCAACCTTTAGCTATCATCTCCAACTTTTCAAATTTCTTCACTGATATTGTTAGAAGGATGCTGTCCCCCACATTGAGGAGCCTGCACTTCCTATGTAGCCTGTTTGAAATTCAATTGGATTTGAAATGCAACTAGAAACATCCCTGTTGACAATCTCTTTTACCTCACCCAAGCTTCACATCCCTAACCTATGTTTACTCCCTAAACATCCTTCTGTTTCTCCTGATTCCTTCAAATCATTTTCCACAAGGAAATCAGACCAGAGTCTCTGGGGGAAAAAAATTCATGTCATCCACAGTCAGGGGTTGGCCACCTCCCATGATTCTATCTCTTTAGTTTGTCTGCAAAGCCCACACAGACACTTGCAGTCTGGCTGGCACGCCCTCATCCTCTCTCATGAATGTCCATCCATTGTTCATTAACAGATGTTGCGCTCTTCCTCTTCACAGACCATGCTCCCGGCCTTTGTCATGCAAAGCCCCCTTCCAGTGATGTCCCCAGTGGTGTCTCCTAGTTACCTCTTATCTTATGAGCCCCACTTCAACTGCTAACTCTTGAGAAGTTCTTCATATGCAGACTATCTGAGTCAGTTCTTCAGCCTCTCTCCATCATGTAATCTTGACTCACGGGAAGAACTCTCTCTGGCTCAGGGTTCAGGGAGTAAAGTCTATCATGTCTGGCAAGGCATGGGTGGTGAACCTATTTCCTGTCTATGGCAGCAGGGATGTGACTTTTTCTCAGATCTTGGTGGATCAGAAAGCAGAGATCTTGGGCTGGACCCAAGTCCAGGCTATGACCATCTAGCCCCACCCCTACAACCCTAAGCCCTGTGTCTAAAATGGTCTACAATCTTCAAAAGCAGCGCCACCCACAGTGAGTGTTGGAAATGTGTTAGTCTATGGGAGACATTTCTCATCCAAATCACAGCACCATGGAAGAAGACACAGCTACATGGATGACCTGCCTTCAAACCTAAGTTTGGAGTTCTTGGCTTGGAAACCAGCAGGGATAAATGTGACCTTTTTCTGCTCAATAATAATATGGTGTCCAGAGCAAAGAGTAGCAGTGCTGTACCTCAGAATCATCTGTAAAATTAGAATAATACAATCTACTTTTATGTAATTATTCAACCACCGTCTAGCAAGTTAGTCATAAAGGTGGAATTAGAAGTCTGATCTACCACCCTCCCAGTTTGTTGCACGCTGTCTGCCTGAGTGATGGTAGTGATGGTGCGTGTGTGTGTGTGTGTGTGTGTGTGTGTGTGTACAGCCCCACACTAAGCCTGCAATCAACTGCCCTTCACTCAGCATCAACTTAGCCCAGCCAGAGGAAGTGAAGAGTTTGGGACTCTCCTCATCCATGGCTGTGTACCTGAAGTGAAAATCATCCCATTCTGTATCATCAGACATTCTGCTTGAAATCGTAAGACTATGACCAGATGGTAGGAACAGCTGATTCTCCTTAGAAAACTTGGTAAGAAAAGGCAGGAAATAGAAGAATACAAAAATACTTTTCCAAGTTTGAGGGAGGAAACAGAAGTTGTGCAGAAGAGAGTAAAAACTTTAAGATGATAAGGCTTAAGCTTGAGGGTTTGTAGGGAAAGCTTTACATGATGATTCCCAGGGTACCATCCCAACATCTCTCTAGAGCAGCGGTTCTCAGTCCTCCTGATGCTGTAACCGTTTAATACAGTTCCTCATGTTGTAGGGACCCCCAACCACAAAATTATTTTTGTTGCTACTTCTTAACTGTAATTTGCCACTGTTCTGAATCGTCATGTAAAGATCTGACATTCAGGATATCTGAGATGCGACCCCCAAAGGGTTGCGACCCACAGACAGAGAACCACTGCTCTAGAGGGAGGAGATTTGCACAACTGAACTAATGCCACAGCTACGTGACCAGAAGTGAATAGAAAAAGGAGGGCAGGGAGAACGTCGACACCCTCGGCAAGAGTCTGGGCCATGGTGTCTCTCTGGCTGATGATGGTTTCTACTTCTTTCTGTGTTTGGCACATAAAATTATATATATATATATGTGTGTGTGTGTGTGTGTGTGTGTGTGTGTGTGTCTGTCTGTCTGTCTGTCTGTGTCTGTGTGTGTTTGTGTATGTGTGGTGGTATGGTATGGTAACCCTGGCTGTCCTCAGGCATCACCTACCTTGTCATCTGAGACAGGCTCTCATATTGGCCAAGGATTTGCCAAGTAGGCTGGGCTGTCCATGGGCATCTACATGTGACGTCGTACCCCAGCACTGGGATGATAGGAGCATGCTATCATGCTGGGCTTATTTTGTGGGGCTTCCGGGCCTCCATCTCAGGTCCTCCAGTTTGCCTTTCTAACTGGCCTGTTTCCCTAGCCTACTCAAAAAAATGATCATGATCTAGCAATATATGTGTTTTGGTATACATTGAACCAGCATTTGCTGAGAATCTGCTGGTGTCAGAACATAAGCCTAAGCTACAGTCACAGGACAAACCTCTCATTCTCATTATGCTTTAGCAAGGTTGGAACTATTATTCCCTTGTACAGGTAGAAAGACTGAGGGTCAGAAAAGTTAGACTCTTTGTTCCATGTGAAGAAGTGGTGTGGAGTTTGCATTGAGTCAGTGTGATGCTGAAACTCACTTCTCAAAAAAGAGTTTCATCCATGGATGATGGCTTTGAAAGACCTTGGCTATCTATTGTCACACTCAAAATGATCTCTCCCCCAACCTCTCCTGACTTAGTTTGATCTCTTTGGGCTTTTCTGGATATGTGAGATCTGTGCTTAGAGAACCCACTTCCAGGGTCTCCCCCATGCCATCTCCATGTTGCCAATGGGTAGGGATGCATGGGTATTCCCCCAGGCGGTGCAGCAGGCCAGCCGTCCATCAGTCAGACAGTAGGCTCCGTGGCCCACTTCTTCTGGTCCACACTGGCAAGAGAACAAGTGTTAATTATCCCACTTGCAGCATCTACAGAAGCAGCAGTGACTGTGCTCAAAGGCAGGCAGGGCATGTGATCAACTCCAGTCACACAAGCTCCTCCTCACAGGAAGTCGCCACACCACATCACTCTGGGGATGGGGTGGCAGGGCGGCAGCTGTGTAGAAACAGATCCTAAGTGATACAGTCATCCATCTCTCTGGTTTCACACTTTTTTCTTGTCCTGTGTGTTTGTCTCCGCTTTTCTCTCTGGCTTAACATCATTTATATACAGACTCCCTATGCAGGTCATTAGAAACTACTGATTCCTCCTTCCTTCCTTCCTTCCTTCCTTCCTTCCTTCCTTCCTTCCTTCCTTCCTTCCCTCCTTCCTTCCTTCCTCCCTTCCTTCTTAATTTCATTCCTTCTTTAATTCTCTCTCCAACCAACCTAAGCACTAACTCACCATCTGTTTTTCTGCAGTGTGTGAGCAGAAACAAACAAAACGCTGTTGTACAAGAGAATCATTGTGAAGACTTTGTACATCTCTCATCTTGTAGAGGTGCAGGAAAGGGGAAGGTGTGTATCTATTAATGGAGGATCCAGAACCAGAACTCTCTCCCTTGACAGTAATTACTACCTTGGTCCACAACACTCCACTCAATAACATAATCCCCTTATATGATACAAGCTGGGCTTGCAGTGAGACTTGACTAAAGACTTCCCACACACAGCTCAGCCATTCTGCCTCCCCATGGATCGATCCCCTTCTTCCTCTGCTTCTTCCCTTGCATGACCTTCTCCTCACATATGTAGCCCACTCACCCAGGCTGATGGTTCAAAGTGACCAGTGACCAGTGGTGGAATTCTTAATCCAGATCCTTATCCTGGGAAAGAGCAGAGGGTCTTACGGTGGAATGAGAATTCAAGAGGCTTTCGACTTCAGTGCCAGCATGGAACTACAAAGGGACCTGCCCTGAGACACTGAAGCCGCTGCCTTCACATCACAGAGCTGCACACTGGATCCTGCTGTTGTTAGCTCAGAGTTAGTGCGGGAGGACGCACTGGACTTTAGAGCTTCTCTCTCTCTCTCTCTCTCTCTCTCTCTCTCTCTCTCTCTCTCTCTCTCTCTCTCTACCTGTATTAGCTTCTTTTCTCTTTGTTGAGACAAAACACCTGACAGACACAATGAAATGGAAGAAAGATTCTTTTTGGTTCATGATGAAAGAGTTTATGTCCAGTTGTGATGGGAACACAGGGCTAGGACCCTTCACATTTCCATGAATTCAGAAACAAAATCAGGGAATGGTAGCACTCATTTCTTTATTCCTCTCTTCCATTTATCCATCATAGACCCACACACATGATGCTGCCCGTACATTGAAGGTAGAGAAGGGAGGGTCTTCCTCATCTGTTGAATAGTTCTGGAAATACCTTCACAGACACTCCCAGAGGTGTATTTTTTAGCATCCTTGGCTTTTCTCAGTCCCATCAATTTGACAGTTGTAATTGGCTGTCACAATAGGTCTGGGTAGGAATTTAGAATGTCAAGGAATTTTTTTTTAAGCTCAGAGAGAGTCACAGCTTGTTCCATGACAAATCTGAACTAACTGCATTCTGCCTCTCCTTGTGGTCCAGCAGCACTGTCCCAGAGAGAGACTTGTCCTCTCTAAGGAGGCAGTAAGTGGTGGGTGCTTCTGTTCCTTTCTTCCCTCTCTCTGTTTGTTCCCAACTTTGCTTCCTGTCACATTACAGGAAACCTAAATGGTGCTGCTCTTCCTGGGATTCCTCCAGATTGGGCTAGCTCTGAGATCTCTGATAGTCTTCTCCAATAGAATTAGAGAGGCCCTCCAAGGGCTTCCGAGATCTTATTTTGGCCCCGTTTTCTTCCTATCACTTGCAGGGTGCTAGGCTAACCTTGACAGACAACATTTTAGATGTTTCCACCACACCCTGACAGACTCCCACAGGACTTCCAAAGGAGCACGGAGGAGCCAGAAGAGCTGTTCCTTTGGCTGTAGATGTGGAGCTGTTGGCCAAGCCCGGATATGCTCAGAGGAAGAAAGGACAGACAGAGAGGGAGAGTAGAGGAAGTCGGAGGTGGCAGGAGGAGGCCCCATTTCTCAGCATTATAGTCAGTCACTATGAATACGGCATGTACTGCTAGCTTTGCCAAAGACGAGGGGGTAACATTTGCCTGCAAATTCCAGGGAACCGGAGCCATATAGCATCTTGGTGTGGGCCAATGAGAGCAGCCGTCTTCTTGGCTCTCTAGGAAGATGAATTTTAGGATCTTTTCCTCCAGGAAGAGATGGTGAGTCAGGGAGAAAGGGTGTGAAGCACAGTATGAGCATGCCTGGGCTGTGAGATCGGAAGTACAGCACCTACAACCTATGTGAGGCTGGCAGGGACTATGGTTGAGTCGGCTGGCTAGCCAGAGCATCCCATGCCTCTTGAGTATGCCACTGAATCTTTGCGGATACCATCTCATGTATATACTGGTTGCGTGGCAACTACCCAGCAAGATGGTTGTGGCGATCAGAACCCCCTAGCACATAGCACAGAATGGCCGTGTGACAACGAGTGGCATTATGAGGAAGCAAAAGAGGTCATTTGGTCCTCCATGGAGTGGGATAGTTCTGGACAGAGTACTCCTCCTTTAGGCTGCTCAACACTGGCAGACAGAGTCCTTAGACTGAGAACCTGCTGTGTTTCATTGTGTGCCTGACGGGAAGCACCCAGAATGCTCACCAGATGGGTGTTGTATAAATAGCATCTTTGCCCACTGTTATCAGTGTCCAAATCTCTTTATCAAAGCAAGGTTTTTCCGTGCTTCTCACCACCACTGGCTGTGGCCTCTGGTCACCCTTGACTATGTCCCTACCCTACTTCAGAGGTCCAAGAAGCCCTACTACTCACAGCTCCAGGCGGCCACCACCTCAGCAGTGTATTCCATCAAAAGAGAGCAGCCCAGGGATCCGGCAACCAGCCGAGCAGATCCAAGTCTGCAGCAGATCCAAGTGTACAGGCGCGTCTCCATCTGGCCAAGTGTCTTCTGTCTGGGACACGACCACCCACGCCATTCTTTCTGATCAAACAGTCGGGCTTCCAGTGACTCAGCTCCTCCCGTGGAAGCTGAGCAGGGCCCACTCTCCTTCTGAGGACGGAAGGTCTGTCTCCCAAATGAGCAGGAAGTGTGGGCTGTGCAGCCCTCTCCTCCTAGACGCCAGAGCAACAACTCATTCCCAAGACGTGGAGGCAGTTCTCCTCCTTCCCTTGGTTGTAGCCTCATGTGCTTGCATTATCTTGCAGAGATAGGCGAACGGAGGTGTGGAGTGGGACGTCAGGGAGCTTTACAACAAGTTATGATTTAGTCGTTAGGAAGTGTGTGACCCTGAACTTCTCTCTTGACCTCTCCCATACTCACTTTCCTCATTTGGACAGTATGAATAACAGTGCCTGCACCTCCCACCATGGAGGCCTCCACTCAAGACTCAAGAGATAGGAATGGAAGCCAAAGAGTCTTCCCAACTGTAAGGCCCCTCCACCACAGGCTCTCACTGTCACTCACTAGGTCCCTGGGGAAGTGTTCTGGTTTTCATCCCTTAAGCATTCCTTTCCTATGTCACCTGAAAGTAAGCTGGAGGCGGAGGCTGCAACTGGACCTGCAGAGATCGGCCAGAGAGAAGGCTGGGTATCTAGGAGTGCGCAAGAGAGAAGGCTTGGGTTGGTTTTACATATATGTGCATGGTGTATGCATGCTCACAGGTACATGGCATGCATGTGTGTGCAGGTATACATGCACTTGTGCAACAGTAGATACAGAGCCAGAGGCTGATGTGGGATGTCTTCCTGTGTCACTCTTCACCTTGGGTACTGAGGCGGGGTCTCTCTTCCTGAGCCCTGTGCTCATCCTTTCTGGTAGCTGGCTTCCTTACCACCAGCTCCAGGTGGGCTGCCACACGCTCGGGCTTTACCAAGGGTTCAGGGGATCTAAATTCTACCCTCTCCCTTTGCGTAGTAAGTCTTTTACCCACTGGGCCATCTCCCCAGCCTCAGGAGCGAATTTATATAGTTTTCCTCACTAAATCCCTTCTCCCACCTTGCATTCTTTCTGCGCCAAACAGAGAGAGCTAGCCTCATCTTGGCCAGACACTGATGTAGGTGCCCAGAGTTGAAATCATGTGAAATGTTCCTGGAGCAGAGAGTGGAAAAGGGACAGAAGCAGAAGAGGAACTCAGAGGCGATGTGAGAGGCTAGAAAACAACACGTAGCAGGTGTGGGGTCCCCGAGGAGAGAAGAGACTGAAGGCCTTACTTTAAGGATCCCGGAGCAGCCTTCTCAGACAGAGACGCGTCAGAAGGTTGAGTGGCTTGACCAAGATGGCCAAGGGTAACCTGGGTTGGCTTTACTCACCTCAGTTGTGTATAATTTGAAGACTGGTCTCTTTCCCAGGCTTGTGGGCAAGCCTGGCTCTGTTGGAGGAGTAGCAATAGTAATAGTAATGATAAGGATGATGATGATGATGATGATGATGATGATGATGATGATGATAATAATAATAATAATAATTCAAAAGGCTCTGCTCTGAGACCCCTCCCTGTCGGAATCTGGAGTCTTCTTAGATTTAGACTACAGCTCTCTGGATGCTAGCTGGTCCCTTTCTTATTTGTATGCATTCCAAAGATTCCATCAGATCAGGGCCTAAGAAAATTCTTTAGCCCCCGGCTCTGTACTCCTCTTACCCCACTCCCCCTACCCTCCCCCAGATTTCTCTAATATCCACTCAACCTTGCTTTATGACCTTTTTTACCTGAGGTCCCAATACCTGGGGCACGAAGGGGACACAAAGCCTTCAAACCCAGAAAGTCTGCCGTCTCAATCCATCTTAGCCATTATTCCTTGGTCTTCTTCAGTAAGTTTTCTGTGGTCTTTGGGCCTTGGTTTCTTTGCCTCTCAAATAAGATCATTAGCTTTGACCTGACTTGGCAGGTTTGGGGTGGGTACGGTGGGGAGTGGGGGGGGGTCGTGGCTTATGACTGATTACTGGAGACTTACTTATTGAAGTGTAAAGCATATGAGTGCTGTCTACACACAGCGTAGTCTGTAGATGAGCTTCTGCTCTGGGAGACCCTCCTTGTCTGTAAAGGGAGGGACACCTTGAATTCTGTGATGTGCACACCATCTTTCCCAAAGTACTTATCTTTCAGGCAGATAACCCTTGTTCCTTAGGCTCTTGGAACACAAATCAATTCCATTTCAAAGCTATCTGCTTGCCGCAAGTGTCGAATTCTTTTCTTCTTTCTCCCGCTAAACACGCGTCTGTCTTCTAATGAAGACTTCTTCCTGCTATTAGTTATCTTGAGCCCAGGAATCCAATACTTGGAATGAGGTTCTGCGGATCCATGCTGGGGAGTTTGGGCCCAGCGTCAAGAGGGATCGCTTTCCAGAACAGTCTAGACTGTATGAGGACCCAGTTCCAAGGGGGAAGAGGCGGTGGCAGGGCCGCCGCCTGAGTCATGAGGCGATCGGGCTGGGACCCAGGCTTGGAGCAAGCAGCCTAGTCAGGAGTACTCTCCAGCTGGCTAGGCCGGGCTCCGGGTGACTCTGCCAAGATAAGCTTCTGCTACTCACTTCAGGCTCTCGTCTGTGGGAGACTGCCACTAGTATTGTTCTGCTGTGTACAGTTCCTCCATGGGACAGAGGCAAAGAGAAGCAAATCCCCCTTCACCCCACCAGATCCTTAAAATTACCCGTGTGAGTTATTGTAGTCTCTGAGTTTCCATAGATGTCAGAGCAGGGAACATGCTAGGCTCTCCTGCCTCAAGCAGAGTCCTGTGTCTGGCCTAGTTCACTGAACTCACTAGCTAGCTTCACTGTTTGTCGTGGAGAGAAAAATCTGTCATTTCGCTTCGGCATGCAGGAATGGAAGGTGAGAAAGACAATGGTTTAATTACCTGTCTACCACCTCACCAGAGACCCGCCTTCCCTAGCTCGTTCCTCGGCAACAGACACCGTTGCGTTTATTTAATGGATTCCAAGATGACATTATTTTATGAAGGAATGGGACACAAAAACAATGCTGTCCGTTAGGCTGGCCCACAGCTGAGGGAAAAATACATCTTCAAAGCAGAGAACAAAAACGTCTTAAAAACAAATGAAACAGAGCACCTACCTCAGAGGGCTACCGGAAAGACTAATTAAGATCACGCATCTGAAAGTGTTTTGAAAACTGTTGAACACAGTAACTTGGCTGTTGCGTTTGATAAAGGCAGCACATTGCCAGGGGAAAACACAGCCCTAGGTCAACCAGCCCTGTTTCCCCTGCCAGTACCATCAGCTCCTTGGGGAGGAGTGCTGGACCACTTCTTAGACCCTCAAGAAGCTTGGTTATCGCTTGGCTCATTAGTTCGTACTCTGCTTTTCTTACAAGCACAGGAACACAAGGACACACAAGATATGCTTGTCTTTAATACATACACACACACATATATCTTTAATACATACATATATATTTTAATACACACATACATATATTTTTAATATATACATATATGTGTGTGTATGTATATATGTGTGTGTATGTATTATGTATATACATACACACACATATATGTAATGTTTACCTGAAGTTCAAATTCTGTCCATCATCTTCTATTTTTATTTTCCATGCATGGCAATTTTGTATAAATTCAAGGGCCCAACAATTGCTAGGCTCAAGCTAATACAAGGATCACAGGAATAAAGCCCAGGCTTTTCCAAGGACAGGGTAGACTAAAGGTGAGTTTATGAGGATTAGGAGCTAGGGGCCATCAGAAATTTCCAATGGTGCTTGAGTCCAAAGAAGGGACATCTGAGTGGCAGCGAAGAACATGGCTTCTACACAAAGGCAGAGCCTGGGCCGCTAAGGGATTGCAGGCAGTAGCCAGATCCACCTCTCCAGAGATGCCTCAGAAGAAAAGCCAAGACTTCAAATAAACGTATTTAAAAAAAAAAAAGGAAAAAAATGAGGAAGAAGAGGACAGAAAGGAGAGGAGACCACTAATTAAGCAGTAATTACGGAAAGAAGGTTAAGAGTTACAACGGGGCCCAGGGAGATGCCTCAGTGGGTAAAGTCACCCACCAACAAGCCTGAGGACCTGAGTTCAATCCCAGGGACCCGCATGGTAGAAGGGGAGAACCAACTCCCACAAATTGTTCTCTGAGTTACACACATACATTCACTAAATATAATTGTTTTAAAAATGTCCTCTTACTGAACAGACATCCAGAGATCCTGCATGGGACTGACCTAGGCCCTCTGCATAGATGTGACAGTTAGATAGCTTCATCTTCTTGTGGGACTCTTAGCAGTGGGAGCAGGGGCTGTATCCAACTCTTTCACAGGCTTTTGGGGCCCTACTCCTCATACTGGGTTGCCTAGTTCAGCTTTAATACAAGCGGAGGTGCTCAGCCTTACTGCAACTTGATATGCCATGTTTTGTTGATATCCATGGAAGGTCCGCTCTTTCCTGAATAGAAATGGAGGAAGGGAGGTGTGGATTGGGAAAGGAAGAAGGAAAGAAAACTTCAGCTACATGTTGGGGAGGGATGGGGAGGAGAAGAGGCAGGGGAAACTGGGGTTAGGATATAATCTAAACAAATAAAAGAAATTAAAACATTGTCCTCTCTGGGGCCTCATGAAGCATATACTTCTCTCTATACTGAAGAGGAAAATTCCTTGTGAAGGGGGGAAGGTTACAGCAGATATGAATGTTCCAATATTGTTCCGTAAATAAGCAAAGTTGTACATTATTGATCTGCTGTGTTTGTAAGGGTTCCAAGTAGTTGATTTTCCCTCTTGTTTCGTCTTTAGCTCTAGTGTCCACAATAAATGAACAAATACATAAATAAACACAACGTTCCCATCATAACATTTTAGAAGTAAAATGTCAAACTCTATAAAAAAATCAAAAGGGTGGAGCTCATTTCTCCCATCTTAGGTCCCATTAGATCAGTGTTCTCAACCTGTGGGAGAACACTGGGGCTCTCCTTAGACCATCTGCATATCAGATATTTGCATTACAATTCATAAGAGTAGCAAATTATAGTTATGAAGTAGCAATGAAAATAATTTTAGGGTTGGGAGGTCACCACAACATGAGAAATTGTATTAAAAGATCACAGCGTTAGAAAGGTTGAGATCTATTGCACTAGATAAATTTCTTAGTAGCGCTTAGGCTTAATATAAGCAGAGGGAAGAGACTGAGTGACAAACAGTTTCTTTTGACTTTAAGCATTGCTGAACTCGGGCCTTGATATTCGATCATGTTGCCGAGATAGTAAAGTACACTTGGATGTCAGTCAATAATAAGTGAATGGCATTTGTGTTAGCTTGTAACACACAGGTAGATAGATGGGAGTTATGACTCCTGAGTTAGCCATGGGCTAGTGAGTCCCAGGGCTCCTACACAGTGCTAGCCAAGCTCTTGCAATAGGTTGGTGACAGCTGGATGCCAGCCCTGTTCCCCTCCCTTCCTTACTAACAGTCTTGGCACTCCAGTGAGACCATCTGTGGCTCTGTTGCCTAATCGAAGAGACACAATGAATACCTCTTTGCAGAGCGGTTTGTGAGAATCACATGAAGTAATATGTGGAAGGGTATTGAAATGAAAAAACAATATGTTGGCATCAACAAACCTTAAATATTTAGTTAGTTTCTTCACATGACTGGGCAAAGAACCTCAGCTTCCTTGAGTAAAGCCTGTTGTCTCTGCTCTCAACATATGCACCCTCAGGCATGTGGAGGAGAAAGCTGGGCAATTTTAAGTTTTGTCTTAGGTGGGATCTCAAGTCGCTGCCCTGGAGGCAGGAGAAGCTGACCTTGACTTAGGGATGGTCTCTTTAACACTGGTCACTTGACAGCTGACGGGTCGAACTTCACATAACAAAAAGAAACTGCAGAAGGAAAATACTTGGAGAACTCTGAGTGTTTCATTAAGTCTTATATAACGAATAAGGTGGTTACTCACGTGAAGCAGAGTGCTAGGGGTGGTGGAGATTCAAAATCTTCCTCAGGAAAAGAAGCAAGAGCTTTGAAATAGCAGGAAGAAGTGTGACTTGGGAATATGAGACTGTATTAATTATCAATGAAGACTACTTTCTAAAACCAACACATAGAAAATGATAACGTGGATGAACAAACACTGTCCTCTAGAATCCATATTATTAGTTGTAGTCTAGCAATTCATATTTAGAACAAGAATACCTCTTAGTAATCACACACTTGGGTTTTTGTTTTGAAGATGTTTACATCAAAGTCCAAATAAGAAAAGGATCTTGACAAAGCCACACAACAAATAACAACTTAGCCAGAAACAGGTTTCAGATCACCTGGCTCCCAGAATTATTAACTTTTAGATGCAACAGTCTCTTTCTGCCTTTTCCTTGGATTTTCATGCATTTTTCTACTGGGAAAATTGAGGAAGCAATAATGTAATAATGACATACTCAGCTAGACCAAGGTTAATGTCAAGCCTTTTTATAGTGTACTTGATTATAGTGACTTTCTCAATTAAACTGACTTTATCACAGCCCCCATGGTCCTGTCATCATACTGAGATTTGAAGGGGATTTGCTGCTGAAGGAAAGATGATATGATTAGAAGTTATGTCATTAACAACAGGAAACAAAAAATACAATCATTTTCAACTCTCTTTGTATGTGTTTCTATTTGGGCTAATTATAAAGAATGTTCTAGACAGTTCAAAATAAAGCATGTTCCACCTCCAACTTCTGATTCCAAATTTTTTTTAAAAAGGCAAGAATCAGGTGATCATTGCAATATTCCTAGATGGTCTGGCAGGGAACACACATGAACACAGAATATCAGAACCCCCCTTGGATTTCTTGCTCTCCAGAAACATGGCACTCAATCAAACAGTAATTGGTTCTTTAAATACTACTGGGTAAATGTACACGAAAGTTGGTTCATTTGGGGCCATGATTCTTGTGCAAGGTAAAAGGGATATATCTGGAGGTGGTCTTCCAGTTGGCACTATCCTAGGGTGGTCTAGGGTGTCACATGGTAAGAGACAAGGAGTGTTAGAAACTTAACTCATTGACCCATCAATCTATTAAGTACACTCATCATGACAGCATCCTAACGGCATCCCGCATGTCCCAACTGATACTATGGAACATTAATGGGGATTAAGTTTCATATAAGCTTCAAAGAAAACAAGCTGTGGCCAAACGATGGCACTTATCAGGGAGTATGTATGTGTCAAATTAAGGAGAAAGAAAGAGTTATACACATCGTGGTCTTTTTTACCTGAATATATTTTCTCATCCTATCTTTCTAAAAGACTATCTTGTTATTCTCTTCAATTCTGCTAAGGCTATCAATCAAAATGCCCTGTCCTTCCCCACAGGGCTTGACCCCAGAGCATTAGCTTGACAGTCAGAGTATGCCTACCCCTTTATCTGCTATTATTTGTTCAGTGACAATAAGGAAGGGACAGAGGGAAACAGACAATGGTCACATGTGAGATTGCTATGTAGATATAAGGGGGACAAAATGCCTCCTGAAGGTTATAGATCTGAATCTGTCAGCAATCAAAATCTGATTATCATTAATCAAGTCACATGAATATCTGTAGAAAGGCAACGGAAACAAGAGAAAAAAGAAGAGAGAGAAAATCATGTCATCTTTATTTAAGTTCTACATATACATGTACTTACTTACTCAGTGCCAAAGCGTTGGCCTTCTCAACATAAAGGAGCCCAAAGCTCTGTCGATCTGAAACTGTCTGGAACATTGTATTGCTTATATCACCAGTATGTGAGCTTTTAGGCTTACAGCTGAGCCTCTACTGAACAATACAAGGAAGTGCAACAAGGTCTTGTCTCCAAAGGAAGTCTTCCATGAAGTCCCAGTATAGAGACATAACAAGACTACTATGATTGACAGGAGGGTAGGTACGGGGAGAGTGAGCCAACCTTGACCCCTTCTGTATCCTCAAAGAAGTGCTTGAGACAGCTCTGTAGGACCCTAGTGTTTAAAGAAGCAGTTAGAAAACTGTCTGCCCCGGGTGGTCTGCAGACTGAAGACTCAATCAGGACAAGGCCAGTACCTAATTCATCTGTCTGATTTTCCTTGATACTGATACTTCAGTCTTTATCACAGTGGCTGCATGTAAGTGCCCAGATGTTTTATGAATGACAGAGCTATTTTCTTGGTGTCTGCTCAACCAAATGCTGCTGTGGGATGTTCTGTATGGCAAATGTGTTGCTAATTAGTCAAATAAAACACTGATTGGCCATTGGCTAGGCAGGAAGTGTAGGCGGGACAAGGAGGAGAATAAAGCTGGGAAGTGGAAGGCTGAGTCAGAGAGACACTGCCAGCCGCCACGATGACAAACAGCATGTGAAGATGCCGGTAAGCCATGAGCCATGTGGCAAGGTATAGATTAATGGAAATGGATTAATTGAAGCTGTAAGAACAGTTAGCAAGAAGCCTGCCACGGCCATACAGTTTGTAACCAATATAAGTCTCTTGTGTTTACTTAGTCGGGTCTGAGCGACTATGGGACTGGCAGGTGACAGAGATTTGTCCTGACTGTGGGCCAGGCCGGAAAACTCCATCTACAAAATGCCGTGTTTCTTTTCTTAAAAACAAAGAATTTCCAGGGCTGCTGAGAGGTCCGTGTACAATAGCTAGCCTGGCTCCCTTTACGTTCTATCTCTTCAGTGTTCTGCAGGTGGCTACTGCATTGAGTAGAATGCACCTAAGACTTGGGATCAGGAGACCCATTCTCCAGGCCCACCAAGTCCCTATCTTCTTGGACATCCATTTCCCTGCTGGTGATGAGGGGGTTGAGCTGGGTGAGTCTGAGAGCCTGTCCAAGTCTATCATTCCATGGCTCATATAGAGCAGGATATTGATGACTCATTTAGCAGATAAACAAGTTGTCCCCATGTGCAGTCTGCTAAAGTAATGAGCGGAACTCTTTCTAAACAGAAAAAAATTTGCACACCAGACAGAGTCCAAAACCTCTGAGGGTTAAACAAGGGGAGGCTTTAATGCTAAGCAGATGAATCCTCTACAACAACGTGGCAACACTTCTTGGCACCCAATCCTCTTTTCTGGTCTCTCCTGAGCAGTTTGGCTGTTCTGCATGGGGACACCTGAGGTCACCTCCAGCCCTGGCCCTGCCCTCACCCATCCCAGGACACCCTTTGCATTTTGCCTCAAAAGGTCCGATTTGGTACAGGAAACAAAGGGGACTCCTTTTCCAGCATCTTCCAGAGAGGCTATGACGTCATCTCTGATTTGTGATTGCTCTTCCTTTTTCCTGCTCTAAGCAATTATCTTTTCCCAAAGCTTCCTGGAATTTGGACACCTAACAAAAATAATAGGAACTGCTACATCTCCTGTCTATCCCATGAGTGTATATCAGCATAAATACACAAGGTAGGTAATAGCCATAAATGAAAGGAAAGAAGAAAGGAAAACATAGAAGTTAAATATCTTTCCTAATCGTCAACTTCAAGGGAGTAGATCCATGGTCCAAACCAATAGCATCTTGCTTCCTGCTGTTGCTTCACATGGTGGGGAGGGGGTGAGGAGTCTTCTGGGGCCTGGAGTCTCCCTTTCAGGTCACCTCTCCTCACACCACTGGTTGGTTAGGGTTTCTGCTTACCCGTTTGGATGTTAGGCACATAAAACCCGAATCCTTCACAACTCTGGAGATATCTAGGCACATATGTTTTTCTTTCTCTTATATGAGAAAACAAATGGGATGTGTTGGTTTGTTTTCATTTTACGCGTAACTGTTTTCTCCAAATAGCACAGTCCTGACAACGTAAACTGTAAGTCTTGTTGCCAGCAGGTTACTATACTATCTCTGGGACCCATCAGGAAAGTGGGTCCTGGAGGACAAAGTTCAGTTAGAAGTTCAGTAGCCCTCTGCTGATACTGGGAGATGGAGTCCTACCAACTGCCCTTCACTAGACCTGCTTAATTTGGGTGAAACTGAAGGCACAGATGTCACACTCAGTGAACTCCATAGCAAGAGCCATGCAGCACCCCATCAGGAAGGTAATTCAATCAGGAAATTAATCAAGGCTCACATCTAGAGGCATCATTCCATGGAGCCTTTGCTCATCACACTGGTCCCCACAGAACAATTTCCCTCTGCTAAGCTCATATCTCCTCTGCCGTGTTGTGCTGTCGGATTCCATGCAGAGAGCATGCTCTGTAAGACCTTTAAGGGATTCTAAGGCACAGTCAGGCAGAATCCATAGCTATGTCTCTAAAAAGATCAATCCTGAGCACATCTCCTCATGTCACTGTGCTCTGGAAAGATTAAGAACATTCCTTGGGGACCTTTCAGGTTAATGACAAGACCACATGTTTTTCCTGACTAATGGATAATTTTTATTTACTCAGACGTGGTATATGTCACCACCAATTAGCTTTGAGCCGCAAATGCCTGGACATCATGTCGTCTCCCACATCGGCATTTCCTGATGCTTCTCTGGAGAAGTGCCTCTCTTCTTGACTCAGAAATGCTCACTCATCTTTCGGGACTCAATCAGAGTCTTTCTCTACATTCACCAGACTTGATTAGGCCCCCAGGACTCCTCAGGCTTAGCTAAACCATTGCCAACTCAGAGAGCACTTGACTGCCCTGTATCTTCTGCTATCCCTCATTATGCTTTGGCTCCTTAACCACAGAGTCAGCTACTTACTCGTTCCTCCTTCCATCCTTCCGGTCTCGCCTAAAGATACAAATCATCATTGCATCAAGGAGGAAGCCAAGCAGCCTACGTAAATGTATTAATGCAAGTAAGATCTCTGTCGGGTGGCATCACAATAAACGCAATTGACAGTTGGGATTGCCCTCTAGGACTAAGCATTCCTGGAAGTGGAGTGTTTGTGCATCTGCAGCAAAGGGGTCATGCTGCTCTTAGACAGTGGAGTACTAGGGAACTGAGTCGGCCACATTTTTGATAAGAACTGCAAGGCAGTGTCGCTAGAAGACAGGACTTCTAGACACTGGGAAAGGTGGGAATGCTGAAGCCTTTGAGACAAGGACAGTGTGAAGCTATACAGGTGAAGGACAAGGAAGGTCAGTTATCAACCCATCCCTTCCTCTACCCTCCAGCCTGTACTTCTCACTCATCATTCTCGTAAGGCTAGTTCTATTGGCAGATTATCTTAGGAGTTGTCAATAAATGTATCATTATTCCAGTGTGATGAATGGCGACTGGATTCAGAGTGTAAATGAGAGCTAAGTACACATATGGAGACAGTGAACAGCATCGGGCCTGAGCCATGGTTCTTCTTATTCTCCATTACATAATATCTCTATCTTTTCATCCCATTGACCTCTGAGTTTTGGACCCAGCAAGTTCCTGCTACCCCACCCTACTGGACGTCTCATGGTCTTTTAATGCCAAGGTAGCCGAAACCTCTGTGGTTTCAATGATATGGGTTATTGAGTCCCATGGTCTTTCCTTGTGATCTGGTGAGATAAAATTAATAGATACAGCTAGACATGGTGGCACATGCCTCCCCAACACGTGGAACATAAGACTCTGTCTCCAGAGGAGAATCAAAGCATAGAGACATTTCCCATGGGTTAATGCCAGAGTCTCTTTGGGGGTAGATTGTATGATGCTATGCACACAGATTGTAAAGAATGCTACATAGCAAAGCAAGTTTATAGTTTGGTAGAGGAAAGGTATACAGTCTAAAAATAAAACAAAACAAAAAGTCCCACAAACTACAGGAAATAAAATTTAACAAGAGCCTCCTCATAATGACAATAAGCTATAAAGTAAACTCATGGGAATAATAGCAGAAAAATCTAGCTAAGAAGATAGAATTCAGAGATCCTCGATGTTAGCCAAAGAAGTCATTCTACAAAGGGATGTTTGGTACCAGAAGCAATCTCATTTTTTCTGGACTGAGCATCCTGGGCCCAGTACTCTAAGTGTCTCTACAGAGTTCACACTGATGCTGGTGGACATTGTCAAAATACATAAATGAATTGTACCCGGATGACAATCACTTCTGTGTTATTTTAAGTAGTGTCTTGGAAGGAAGGTATTGAGCTCTATGGATTATCTAAAGAATCAGAAGTCTGCTAAACCAATTATTCATTATTTCCACAAACGTGTTGATGAGCAACTATGGATGAGTTGTGGCATGAAATTTCAAGAGTTACCTGGCCCACTCAAGAAGTTCATGTGTGTTCCATTTCAATCTCTTACCTAGTGACTACAACACCCACCAGAATCAATGTCAGGAAATAAAGGTTTGTTTTGAGTTCATGGTCTCAAGGTAATTTCAGTCTACTGTGGTTGGGGAGACATGGCAGAACTCATGGTGGTGGGAGCACTTGAGAAAGACTCCTCACAAGGCAGTGGACTGAGAAACAGACAGTGCAGCGAGAACCAAAAGTAAGAACAACCTCCCATTGACCTGACCTATTTCCACTAGCTACACCCTATCTCCTAAAGACTCCACATCCTTCTAAGTAGTACCACTGGCAGGGGAGACCCAGCGCCCAAACCATGTGCCTACAGGGCCTCAAGCCATAACAACGGGCTCAAAGAGCTTAAGTATTCAATCAGATCATGGCTGTGCTATAGTATTTATAGCTTTGTACACCACCCTGGCTGCCAGCTGGAGTTAATATATTAAAAACCACAGTCTCCTATGACAAGTAAAGTCAGTTAGAAGTCGTTTTTAGAAAGCATGTCTTCTCCAACTCACCAGTGGCCCCTTGCTTTGCTTCTGTATGCTTTGTGCGTCTTCCATTCATCTTATCCCTTGGAATTCTTATCAGATCCCCATGCTTTGAGGAACCACGTGACACATGCTTCTCTGCTGTGCCCCTTAGGGTATACTCTGGTTCCTCTTGTATTTACTCAATATGCATTTGACAGTCCATGACTGTGCTGGTACACATGTGGATCACTGGGAAAAGAAAGGAATTCAAGCATGCCTTTCTGGAATAAGTGGCCCCAGAGCTATACTGAAGGTTCATGATTCAAGAACTATTACTATGCATCTTGACACCCTTGATCGTCAATATCCCCATTCATGCAAGTAGGGACACCAACTAGGTAATCCTAAAGTTTGTTTGCCAGGTGAAAAATATTGAAAGACAAGCACATAATTCTTAAGCTAAATGGACCCTTTTGTACTATATATTCTAAATTACTTCTCTTGTCCTAACTCTGGTTCTATAGAGTTAGCAGTATGTTAACAATCTGAAGACCAGGCAGCTTACCCTGGCTCTACAGTATTTTACAGAGAAAGGATGATTGTTATGTGTGGTGGTTAGTCTTGATTGTCAGCTCACTGGGATTCAGAGATCACCATGGAAACAAACATCTTGGCATATTTTGTGAGGGGTTAATGGAAGTAGATGGCCCACTTCAGATGTGGATGGATAAAGGCCTGGAGTCCTGACCTGAATAAAAAGGAAAATCCAAGCTGAAGTACCAGCATTCATCCCTCTTCTGTCCTGACAGTGGAGGCAATCTCACCAGCTACCTCAAACTCCTGGTGCCGTCTATGACTTTCCCACTATGATGGACTATACTCTTGATCCACAAGGCAAAAAAATCTCTTCCTTCTTTAAGTTGCTATTGTCATAAGGCACCCAACCCTTCCCAAAGGCTCATGTGGTAAGGGCTTGGTTTGGGGTTGGTAGATCTGGTCATTGAGAAGTGAGGGCTTCATGAGGACTCTGGCCTAATAATACATGGATGGATTAATCCATTGATGGATTTAGCAACAGATGACATTATTGAGAAGTCATGGAAACTTTCAGAAATAGGACCTACCTGGAGGGAGTTGGTCACTGAGAGCATGTCCCTGATGGGTATATCATCTCACCAAAATCCTTTCTCTTTTCTCCATGTCCCTCTATCATGGAATGCCTTCTGCCATACCTACCCTTCTACTATGATGTACCAGCAGCCTCAACATAGGCCAATAATGATAGAGTGTGTCATGGACCCATCCTCAGAACTAGATTGCTCTGGCAGTGTGAGCCTGAAGAAATCCTTCCTCCCTTAAATCACCTGAGGCATTTTGTCCCAGCAACCGAAGACCAGCTAACATGATGCTCAGCAAAACCTATCAGAGGAAGGCTGACTTCCTGTGGTAAATCTCCTCTCTCTGTCTCTTCTGGCCCGGGCACTATAGAAATAGGAGTCACCCCTGCAGAAGAGAATAAAGAGCAGCAATAATCATAATGTGAGTGGGTCTCCTTCTTTTCCTCCTATATCCCACCAAAAGACTGAACATTAGTCTTTCGCAGGCCACTCTTACCTTCCTGTGAGGCCTGAAGTCTCCACCTATGCAGCTAGAGCAGACAGAGCACCATGGAGCTCAGATTCTATCCAGGCCCACAGATCTCACACTTCCTTCCCAGGAGGAGGAGAGTGAGCTCAAGGGTGGAAGCCATTGTTACTCCTTCCTGTGGGCTGGGTTGTTCCAGGAAGGATGTGTACTTCCCCTTGAAATCTTAATTTATTTACTTTTAAAAATGGGAAATGATCAGATGTTGGGAATCCCATTGAAGGTAAAATGACTTAAACTTTGTCTTCCCAACTAGCACAGAACACGGGCCAGTGCTCACACCAACCTCAGAGAACTATCAGGTAGTTACAGAGGGAAAGCAAACCCTCAGGGTAGAATCTACATTTCCTTAAGCATGAACCCATTTAGACCCATGTCATGGATGGTGTGGAACAAGAGGCTGGACCCAAGAAAGCATGACCCAGAGCCTCCTTCAAGAAAGAACACTGTGGGTGGGACTCTTTGGCAGCCCTTAGCAGTCAGCTCTTTCAGATCTGTCTCTGATTACATCTGAGGTCATGGTGTTCTCAGAATGGTCTATCCAGTGCCTGAGATGACAGT
The DNA here is from genome assembly GCF_949786415.1 of Peromyscus eremicus. NCBI lineage: Eukaryota > Metazoa > Chordata > Mammalia > Rodentia > Cricetidae > Peromyscus > Peromyscus eremicus. The sequence continues at coordinate 32,001 of NW_026734656.1, read as the reverse complement.
ACCACTGCTTACGTCTTAATGGCCAGTGTGTGCTGCTAAAGTCCACTTTGGATTGACAGACACTTGTCAATTCTAAATCAAGGACTATGCTTCTTCCTTTCACTGATATTTCTTCCTAACAGATCTTCCATCATGTGATTCCACCTTTACCCTATAACACAGTAAGACCAGGAGGGTGATCCAAGATAAAGAAGTAAGGTGGGGCTTGGGGGACTGGACCATTACCCACTCAAATGGCAATGGAGACATTGTACCAGGAAGGAAGTGGAGCACAGTTAGTTACCAGCACAGATTGATGGCTTATTGCTAAAACCTCTACTAGCAGTAGCTTTAAGAGATGATCTGGTAGTACATTGATTCAAATATTTGTAAATGTGGGAGAACAATTTGTAGAAAGATAATAGTACCTCATTGCAGTGCCAGGAATAAGGAAAAGAGAATTTGTTAGTCTCTAAAGGAATAGAGCTGATAGAAAGAATATACAGACACAGACACACATACACACACATACACACACACACACACACACACACACACACACACAGACATATATATATCTGAGCTAGGTCCTCTGCATATACCTTCTGGTTGTGTAGCTTAGTGTTCTTGTAGAACTCCCACCAATGGAAGAGTGTGGGGTGTGTATCTGACTCCTTTGCCTGTACTTGGGACTCTTTTCCTCCTACTGGGTTACCTCATCCAGCCTTGATTTGAGGGTCTGTGTCTAGTCTTACTGTATCTTGTTAGGCTATGTTCAGCGGACATCCCTGGGAGCCCTGCTCTTTTTTAGAAGAGAAATGGAGGAGTAGATCTGGGGCAGAGAAGAGGAGAAGGGAGGGACTAGGAAGAGCAGAGGGAGGGGAAACTGCAGTCAGGATTTAACGTATGCTAGAAGAATAAAAGAAAAAGAAGAAGGAAAATTCTTCACAAGTGAGCCCAGCTGTTTGAGTTTTCATTGATTCCAGATGTAGTCAAGTTGACAACCAAGACTGATGCTCACAGAGAGTTAACCAATATTATGAAGACCTCTAGTAACTTAGAAGTTCTTAATTCGGCTCAATGAGAGTCATAGTCCGCTCAGGATGCTCTAATAAAACTACCTTCAACTGAATGGCTTTTAAACAACAGACATTGATTTCTCAAACTCCTGAAAGCTGGAAGTTCATGATCAGAGAGCCAGTGCCCAGGTTCTGGGGAGGGGTCTCTTTTAGGTTGTGTCTATATGGTTGTCACAGGGGATAGAGTAGGTCGTTGGCCTCTTGCAAAGGCACTATTCCCATTTTTTAGTGTATTGTATCATAATACAGAGGTTCCACATGTCTCTAGATGCCATCTCCTGGGGTGTTAGGATGTCTACAGATGAATCCTAAGGAAGGTGCATAGTTACTCAGCCCACTGTTGAACAACACAAAATGTTGAGCTTCAGACTCAGGGTATAATATTTAGTGAAGAACCTCAAAGAAAATTAAATACGAAGGCAGATGCATTATAGCAAGACGATAACTGGGAAAATCAGATTCTCTGTTATATCTTGGTAGATTTTCCCAAGGATTCTAGCTACCCAGATTCTCAAACCTCCAGCCTGAAAGAGTGTTCTTCCTCTCCCACCATTAACAGCCACCATTGCTTCTGATGGGAGGACACTTGCAAAGCCTCCATTTATGAATGCCAGGTTAATGGTTTGTGTTATGGACCTCCTCAATATCCCAGCTACATAGTCTAGATAACTTTATAACACAATGAATTCCAAGTGCTTCCAATCACAGAGATTATAGCCATTGTGTAGGCAGAGGGTTCCTGCTTCATGAAAGAGTCTGCCAGACATTCTGCAGGCACAGAAAAAAAGTGAATGGCAAGGCAGAATATAGTTAGGCAGGAAAGCCAAACTGAATACAGGGAGAAAGAAGGGCAGAGTCGAGCAGACACCATCCAGCTGCCAAGCAGCAAGATGCCAGCAGACCAGTAATACCACAGCCAAGTGGCAATACATGGATCAATAGAATTGCATTAATTTAAGTTGTAAGAGCTAGTTAGTAATAAGCCTGAGCCATCGGCCAAACATTTATAATTAATATAAGCCTCTGAGTGATTACTTTATAAGTGGCTGCCGGAACAGGTGGGACACAGAAAAGCCTCCAGCTACACCATTGTCTGCCTTGTTTAACTGTACATAAAAGAAATGTGAGTACCTACTGTGTGTCCAACTTTTTGAGACTGGGTAATGATACTGCCATTATTATTATAGAGTTCATACTCAAAAACCAGAAAATTGAACTATAATTTTTTTATTTTTAGAAAACTGCTGGGTATATTTTGTATGCCTGTAACTCTTAGCACTGGGGGAGGTAAAGACAAGTGGATAGCTAAGGCTCTTTTGGCTGCCAAACAATGGAAAGCTCAAGGCTCAGTGAGAGAGACCCTGAATACCCCAACATGTATGGATTTTCCAAGTGGAACTATGGGCATTTATTTGAACACCAAGGGACACAGAACTAACTAGGATTCTCAGGAATCTTGAGCATAAACAAGATTTGACCCTGATGCTCAGATACTCTCAGCATGGCTCACTATTTAACTAGATAGAAACAGGGTTTTAGGGGGAGGGGATAGTCATAGTGACTCCTTGCCAAATCCAAATCAAATCAGGTCCACAGACTCTGCCAACATATGCCACGGCCATTTCCCTATTCTATAAATGTACGATTTTTAGCTGATATACTTACAGAAGCAAGACCTTCATTTGTGTCCTTGATTTATTGGGTCAGGGTGGGTGCTGAAGAGGGAACCAAAAGGCTCTGAAGTTGGCTAGCCACCCACTCTACTTCCTTGTAGAAAGTAAATAAAAAACAACATTGCATTCCCAGGCAGAGGGTGGCCATTTACACCACCCCGAAAAACTTAGAGGATGAAGGACTTGTGATTTCTCCCACATTTCCTGCAGAAGCCAGATGGATCTGGAAATACTCAAACATTTTCTTCCATCAAAGTTCACTTTCCAGATGTAGTCCCATTGCACCAGTGTAGACTAAAATGGCCTCAGATACATGGTGTGTGTTCTTTAAAAGTGTATTTCTATTGAAGTCATCAAAGATGGAAAAGAATTTGTATCTATGTTGTACGGACAACAATATATATCCTAGTTCTCTTGGACCTGTGTTGACTGCTTCCTTCCACAATGGATCTAAAAAAGATACAGATTGTGAAAACTTTTCCATAAAGCACCACATTATGCCATTAAGTTGACTACATTATTCCAATCAAAGAGGATGAGAAGAGCCTGGAGAACAATGTTAAAATATCTATAATCAAAAGCCAGGAGATAAGCATTCAGAAGATTGGGGGATGGGGGCTGATGCTTGACCAATGTTTCTAAAGGTTAGGGACAATATAAATGGCTGCATCTCTCCCCTCTTTTCTCAAATAAGGAAACACAATGTGTCCACCAAGAAATAAAAGATTGTGAAAGCATATGTAATTATAAAGATATTTGTTTATGTTAATTCTATTAAAATACTCAATAGATTGACGTAAAGCAGTAACAATGCATAGTAAGTTTTATAACCCATAAAAATCAAAGTGTGTGACTAAAAGAATACAAGATGCCTGAGGGTTATTCTTGCCAGCTTAGTAAGACTGACAAGTGCCTAGAAAAATAATAAAACGTACACTGACTGGGAAGCCTGAGAATATTTCCAGACAGTATTAACATAAGGAAGGGGGTCTACCTTGAGTGTGGGTGGCCTCTCACCATGCCTGGGAGCCTGAATGGAATAATGGGGGTGAGGGGAGCTACACAGGCTCTCTCTCTCTCTCCCCTCTCTCTGCCACCATGGAAACAAAGTGTGGCAAATGAAGTATGCCTGCAAACATGGACAAGTTCACTGTGGAAGGTCCGTCCATACACAGAAAGTGATACATTATCACCTGCAAGTGGCTTGTGTAACTGTAATTCTTGCTTGGTATATGTAATTTCACTAGGTTAAAGTTAAAGCCTTCCTTTTGTTTAGAAGGAAAAGGTGAAGTGATGGAGGAATGTCTTTTTGTATGCTGTGAAAACATGTTGCTCTAATTGGTTGATAAATAAAGCTGTTTGGCCAATGGTGAGGCAGAATAGGGTTAGGTGGGACATTCTAACTAGAGAGGAGAAAGGAGAAAGGCAGAACAGAAAGGATGCTGCCAGCCTCTGCCATGAGAAGCAAGATGTAAAGATACCGATAAGCCAAGTGGCAAAGTATAGATTTATAGAAATGGCTTAATTTAAGATGTAAGATCTAGCTAGTGAGAAGCCTGAGCCAATAGGTCATACAGTTTGTAACTAGTATAAGCCTCTGTGTGTTCATTTGGGTCTGAGCGGCTGCGGGACCACGAGGACATGGGAGCTGGGTGGGCACAGGAAAACTTTCAGTTACAAGCTTGTTTAAGATGAATGCTATGAAATCCTAAAGTAACCACCAAAATAATAACACAAGCTGATATAGTTTATAAGCCAACTGAGAAGATTCATTGGAATTATTTAAAAACAAAACAAAAACAAAACAAAACAAAACAAAAAACCTTCCACTAAACCAAAGCAATAGAGTCAAAGAGATGAAGGGTAAATAAACAGATAAGATAGAAAGGACCCCAGTAGAAATTTGGATGACGCAAGATAGACCACATCAATAATCATATTATGTGTCATCAAAAGGCAAATGCTGGGCTGGACGTATGCATCCCCACTAAAGTACTATGTGTGGCTCTTGCAGAGGACCATAGTTCAGTTCCTACTGCCCACATTAGGCCACTCACAACCCCCAAAAACTCCAGCTCCAAGAGATGTGATGCTCCTATCGGCACTTGCCACAGATGCTAACTCATAATTCAAAACAAATCCTGTTTAAAACCAGAATCTGTCACATTTACTAAAATACAGGGGCATGGAGTAAGCCTCCTGTGAGAAAGCCATTACACATGTGAATAAATAAATACTAAATACATTAAAACTGAAGAGTAATTTTTAAAAGATGCATCTTAAAGATACTACCAAAAGAGTACGTGGCTAAACTAATATTAAATCACGTACATTCTAGAACAAAGATTCTTAACAACAGCTAGGAAGGGCATTTCATAGTTATGAAAGATTCAATTCAATAAAGGAACTAATTCCTAAACAGTTATGGACCTAACATCTAATATCTCAAATACAAGATGCACAATTCTTGTGAAAACACACACATACACACACACACACACACACACACACATACACACACACACACACACACACAAAACAGAGATTCTAGTCAGCAATGTGATTTTTTCATATCTCAGTAACCAAACTGATAAAACAGATATTATGAAACTTAGGGCCACATAAATGGTCTTTATTCCTACCTGTCTATTCAAGATTACTCCAGAGTTTTAAGCCAATGCAAGAGGCAAGGAAGAAAGAGTCAAGGCATCAAATCAGCAAGAAACAGAAGTGTCTACTTACAACCTGATCATCTATACTGCTGGTTCTCCACCTTCTAACACTGTGACCCTTTCCTCAGGTTGTGGTGACCTCCCACCCATAAAATTATTTCATTGCTACATCACAACTGTAATTTTGCGACTGTGGTGAATCGTTGCTGTGGGGTGTTCTGTATGTTAAATGTGTTGCTCTGATTGGTTAATAAATAAAACACTGATTGGCCAGTAGCCAGGCAGGAAGTATAGGTGGGACTAACAGAGGTGAGGATTCGGGAAAGGGGAAGGCTGGGAGAGAGAGAGCTGCCAGCCATTGCCATGAGAAGATGTTAAGATACCAGTAAGCCACGAGCTTATCTGGAATCCACTGAGACAGGACTCTGGGCAGATTTGTGAGGGCCCTTCTAGGAGAATAAACCAAGGGGACAGAACCCTCCCACAGGGCAGGTGCACTTTCCAGGGGTGGCCTAGACATAAAGGCATCAGAGGGAAGAAGTCTGATGTCTGCCTGCCTTTGTTTCTTGCTGGTCAGTGCATCTATCCAGTTATCATTGCTGCCAGCATCTTTTGCTGCAGTAACAACCCAATTTCTTCAGCCCTCAAACCAAACTGGAGGTGAGAGACTCTAGGAACTCCATAGGCCCTTGGCATCAAACCAGGGCTCCTGAGGCACCCAGCATAGTGGACCAAGCAGCAACTGGGTTCCCAGCCCCTCCTCTGTGCCCATAGCATTTGTCAGACTGCCCAGTCCATATAATATAAGCTTACACAACTTCCTTTAATATTTTAATTCTATCAGTTCTGTTCCCCCTAGAAAGCCCTAATCCACTACCCATGGTTTCTGATCTAGACAATGTCTTCTGTTTTATCTCTCAGCATCATTTCCTGTAAATAATACCTGGTTGGAAATTGAGGGAGAGTGAATTTCTTCATGGCCTGTGTGTCTAGGCTGATGCCCAGCCAACCTACCACTTCAACCTGCTCTTCCTGTTGTCCGTCATCCCGTCCCACAGGAACCACCATGAACACCCCCAAGCAAGCATGAAATAAGCTTTTAAAATATTAAGCTTCAGTTCTCTTTGTGATACTAAAGTCTGGCAACACCACTTAAGGAGATGCCAAGGTGTGTTTGTTCTTAACCTACCGTGAACTGGACAGCTTGAATCAGCAGAAATGTATCTACTCAAAGTTCAAAGTCAAGGTGTTGACAGGGTAGGCTCACCCCATTGATTCTCAGGAGTATCTTTCCTGGCATCTTCTAGCTTCCTTCTTGTAGCTCTGAGTGTTCCTGGCTTGCATCTGTACCACTCCACCTCTGTTTCTACCCTCATGGCTTGCTCGCTTGCTCTCTCTCTCTCTCTCTCTCTCTCTCTCTCTCTCTCTCTCTCTAAATATATATATATTCTCCCCTTCTCTTCTAATGTACTAGTCTCATGGATTAGGAGAAGCCATAATTAAGCACAACTTCTTAACTTAATTCTCTCTGTGGAGTCCCTATTCCCCAATAATGTCACATTTGCGGGTATCATTTGGTAGATATGGTTCAAAGCATAGTACTAGGAAATACTATGACTTAATTCAGTGAAGGAGAGTTACGGTTCTTCACTTTTGACCAGTCCACATGCACATAGGAATGCCACATACAAGAGAGACAATGAGAGGCTAAAATGATTTCTTAAAGGTTCTGTCAGTCCTCACCTGGCCCAGTGGTCCGTGGGGGTAAGGTGAGATGAACAGCCTGAGTGGATTAGCCTGATGTTTCTTTCTTTGAAAGACCCCATTCACTTAGTCTCTTCTTCTCAAATTTACCTCAATGCCCGGTTTCTTGGATCAGAAGCTATGGGGGCAAGGGCGCTCTTGGGGTAAGACACTTAGTGGCATGGCCTTGCACCTTGGGTTGAGAAGCCAGGTCAGTCCTCCAGTGCTGTTGTGTGTTCACCTCCATGTGAACCCTGCTTTACTCTCTCCTTTGAATCCATCTTAGAGTGTTAATTTCAGTGCCTAAAAGCAGTGGTACCTTTGAAGCATCCATCCATACAGAAACATTGGTTACACTTCACATCACAGGGTAACTTACCCCGGATGAGTTAAGTTATCTCAGTTACCTATTTCATGGCAGAAAACTGAGACTCAACAGTGAAGTGTCTTGCAGGGCACACTTGGTGTGTTTACATTGCAAACTCTTTATTCCACAGATACTTGCTTGTGTCTGCCCCCGGGTATGCTGAAACCTTCATCCCCACAGTGATGGGATTTGCGGATGTGACCTTGGGTGTTGACTAGGTGAAGGTGAAGCCTTCATGGGTCGGGATAGTGTCCTTCCTGCCTTTTCCATTTGAGGAAGCAGCAAGAAGATAACTGCTTGAGAGTCAGACCAGGGTAGTCATTGACCAGCAAATCTGTACCCTGACTCTGGACTTCCCAGGCTTTGAAATAGGAGAAGGGTGCCATCCCAGATTCCAGGGTGTGATGGTTGTTACCACAGCCTGAGCAGGTCAGTACAATGCTGACTTTACCTTCATTAGCAGTTTAAGTGCAGAGATATTTCTCTTTGGATAGGGGGTATTTATGTGTTCAAAGGCTCTTGCCCAAATCTGGTTGGATGGCAATCAAGTTCAGGGGAAGGCAGAAACTTCACTTCCCCTCTGTTCTAATCCTGAGTCTAGAAGCTACAGAAAGCATTCTCAAAACGGGTGGCAGAGAGATAGAGAAGGGGCTTGGTGACACTCCCATATCTTGGTACTTACATCTGTATCAAAGGGTGGATGCGGAACCCTTTTAGGAATTGGCATCCCTGGAATCAAATGTGCACTTTGTCTTTTTATTTTCTGCATGGCTGTCCTCCATTCATTTCATTTCCAGAGCCTCGCTACACTCCTTTGTACGACTTGCTCCCTACCTTTAAAGGTTGTGTGTTCACGGAGTAGATGTTGCCTCCTATTTTGGTCTTCCCTCCATCTCTAGTGGATGTTGCTCAGGGTGTGGTTCCCCACAGTGACATCATATATACCCGGGGATTCATTTGTACCGACTAAAATGAAAAAGACCTGACAAGAGCCGTGTATGGGCTCACCGTGGGCTTCAGCCTATGAAGCTGGCTGTCCCAGCCCTTCTTGTCTGTTGAGACATGAGCCGTGACCAGACCTGCATGCATGGAAACAACTGACAGCCACAGATGATGAATAAGAATACCTTAAGGCATTTATGAGTAACTGCTATTCATAATTATTACAGATGAACATTTGACAACCACTGTTGGCCCCAGAGCTTGATACACAGGAGGATGGGATGGAAGAGAAGCCCACGATAGAGAGGAACTTGAACTACGGAGAGAATTGTGTTGATGACAAGAAGCGCTGGTGTTGTAGAGGGCTATCCACTTACAAATACATACATATTTGAACCTCCAACTCACCCTGTATCTTCTGCTTACTGAGGGACTCTGGTCTTTCCTAGGCCCAGCCCTCTCTGAACCTTGGCTACTTTATAAAAAAAGAAAAGTGTTACGGAGTTGGGCTTGATCAGTGGTTTTCGAACATGTCTTAGTCTGTTCACGTGGTATAACAAAGTACCTTAGACTCTAATTTATGAATAAGGATAATTTCTAACAGTCCTCAAACATGGGACTGCCAAATTCAAGGTGTCAGTAGATTCACTGTTTGGGGAATGTGCTCACTAACTACATCAAGAGCAGACTTCTTGTTGTATCCTTACATGGGGCTCCCTTCAGCCTCTTTCATCAGAGGGTAGAACTCATGTCTTCATCGCTTCCCTAAAGACCCCACCTCTCAAGAGGACTCTCCAAAGGGCACAGACATTCACAGAAACAAACCCTTCAGTTTCCGTCTACCTGAGTCTACGGTAGAACTCTACATGAAATGTTGGCCCAAGAGGACTTTTCTGGTTACAGCAGGCAGACATTCTCATTGTGACCCTCTCCCTTCTTAAGGGCTCTTCAAAGAGTCCTGATTTGAGCACTGTAGAAATTCTAAATGGTCTTATTAAATAAGAAACACAGAGCCAAATGCAGAATTAAAAGCCCAGAGATCAGAGCAGTAACCAAGAGCTAAGACCACCTTACCTTACCACTTGCTGCCATCCTTCCCCTGAGAGAGACCTTCTCCTGTGTGACCCGTCTTTTTATTGCTTTTCTGTTCTACCTTCTCATTGGTTCTAAACCCAACCACATGACTTCCTCGTCACTGCCTGTCTATATAGACCTCCAGGTCTCTATGATTCGTACAGATATTAAAGGTTCGAGTCACCGCTTGGCTGTGTCCTTGAACACACAGAGACTCTGCCTGCCATGTGATCAGATTAAGGGTGTGTGCCACCACTGCCGGACTTCTGCTAAATGGCTTCCTTTTAGCGCTGACCCCCAGGCAACTTTATTTATTAACATACAAATAAAATCACATTTCAGCACCAATAAAATATCACCATAGAGCACCACTCTGTGTGTTCCCCTTTACTGATAGCAGGAAGGGTTCCCATTCCATCCTGGCCCAGGACTAAGCCCTTGGCGCACCTTAACTCAGTCACCCTCAAGATACCTTTGGTCCTTATAAAAGTAAAGTGGTTTGCCAAGTCATAGCTAATGTGAAAACAGGGATCCAGAGCCTGGGCCTGCCACCACCCATTCCTCCACTCAGTCCTCCCTGTCTCAGGCTCTTTGCCCTGTCCCAATGGTATTAATCAAATATATCATAAATATATATATATATATATATATATATATATATATGTGTGTGTGTGTGTGTGTGTGTGTGTATGTCATATAGACACATATATATGATATCATATATACATATCCAGAGGTATTAAAATACAAGCTTTCTACTAGCCAAGTTCAGACGTATGTGTATGTGTGAGAGAGAGAGAGAGTATGTGCTGAGTCTAAGTTCCATAGAGGTAGACGCTCATTTTATACAGGCAGAGTGTGTGCCAGAGACCTCAGCATCCCCAGCAGCCACATAGGTAAAGATTTGATACAACCCAATTCAAACGGGTATTCATTAAGCGAAAGGCCCATTCCTGCTTAATCACAGGCAGGGAGAGAGCAGCAAAATCGAATCAGCCTATGTGGCGCCCCGCATGTGCTTCCTGGCTTGTCTCCTAATGACGTACATCGTAAAGCCTTGGGACTGGAAGAAAACTGTGCAGCTCCAGTCACCCGGCATCAATGACACATTGACACGCAGCTATGTAGTGACTGTGTCCTGCCACTGCTGTCCAACTGGGCTGCTGCTGGCCAGGTGCTAAGGACACAGGGGTGATGTCGTCCAATGGTAGACGCTCTGAAGTTAGAAAAACGGCTCCCATTGGCTTGAAAGTCTCTGATTCCGCCATGTCCTCCCGTATATCATCACTGGATCTTTGGGACAACGTTGAGGTGCTCTGCAACAGGATGACATTAATAGTGGCAATACAAATAAGGGTTTCAATACTTGACACAGGACTCCCCCCCCCTCCCTCCCCCTCCCCTGACAGATTACTGCTGTGGTTTCTCTTCTAGTCTCACCTAAATCTTTTTTCCAGATGCCTCTCCTCCCAGAATACCTTCTGAAAGACCCGAACAGTTGGGGTCCCAGCACAGACAGTGATATCCATGAAACCCACGTGTGACACCACACACGTCTTTGTACTCACTCGGTCCGTTGGCTCCGTGATGCACTGAAAAGACAGAGGTGTTTGTGGGATTTCCTGGGTTAGGGGTGAGCCCCTCTCGGCTGTCTTTCTGTTCTGAACAAGGTAGTCAATAGATGATTGTCTGGAAACCTCATCTAGCCCTGGAAATCCATGAGTCTCAGAGACAAGGGTAATGGAGGTATCAGTTGCTGGAGACTGGGTCTTCTTGGATATTTCAAACTGAGCTGTGCTCGGTGTGCCTTTCCCCAGACAATCCACATGGGAGAAGGGAATGAGCGGCAGGGTAACCCAGATAACTCTGGGGGTGATTGTTGCACTCCCTGAGAACTCCTGGGCTCTGACATCACAGCCAGTGAAAAGGCATGAGACCAAACAGCTGCATGGCACAGGCGTCACTTCTGACATCTATGAGTTGTTTCCCTTTTGACAAAGGGAACTTACTTGCCTGTCTGAGGAAACACACAGCTGTAAATGGAGCATGATTTATCCTCCTAGGAGCGATAGGGTGGGTAATCCTGAGCTGTTACATCTAGATGAGCTAGCGTGTGTCCCAATTCAATGACATAGTTAGCTCTGATGAATCCTGGTTTGACTGGAAAGAGTGTGTACGTAGGAAAATAATGGATGTCTTGCTTGGTGTGTGATGACCACAGACACATTGGCAGAAAAAAAAATCATCTCCTAGACCCCAGACTTTTAGTTAAATACGCACAATTTTATTGATTGAAGAGATTAGGACAAAAACATTAAACCAAATACAGGACAAAGCACCAGAGGCCATTGGTCCCCACCATGCATGTTACCAATCTTTCCTCCCACCCAGTGCTTGGAAAACAGGGAGAGGGAAGATAGAAGGTCCTTCTTGCCACAGCACCGTCTTCCGCATGTAAAAACCCTCTCTCTCTCTCTCTGTATCTTCCGTTATCAAAATAGAATCAAGGGTAGATCCATGGCAGCTTTGTCTCCCGATTATGAATGGGGAAGCCAACCTGCTGGGGACAGGGGCTCCTGTGGAGCAGGCGTGAAGCATCCAAGAGTCCGCACACACATGCCACATACTAGAGTGAAGCACAGATTCAAGTAACATTTACACACTAGAGTCCACGTGTTACCCTACCCGAAAACAGGACCATTTCACAAAACATATGCAGGCAGTCAAACCCAAACGACTGAGGTACTGGGAACACAAATATTTATGCCAAAAGAGTTCTGTATCATACAGCAATAGAAAAGCCAGAATACAAAAGGAAAACATTTCGCCACTCGAAATCAAATGAGGCTACCTAGAAAGAGCCAAATGGAAGGTTATTCCAGGGACAGAAATACTCAAACAGGGGAACGAAATTATAAATGTTAACTACAGCATGTAACATGTCATCCCGTCGACCCGTAATTGAAGTACTGGCTTTAATACATCACAATGTGACATTTTCCTTAATAAATACAAGAGTTCTTGAAAATACAAAGGTGCGTATTGGGACAGAGAGCTGTTTGTATTTATATCATCCCTTCTGTTCAAACCAGAGGGCTTTTTCTAAGCCCAAAGGATCATTCTTAGCAGAGAAAAGGAAATAGCTGCCCTATATTTTATACACATGGGACAACCTGTCTCGTTTTACTAGTTTCCCATAAAGCGACAAACAAAACGTTGAGCTCAGCATCATCGATGAGATCTGACTCCAGGAGCGCCCCCTGCCCTCTGGAAACCCTCACTGTATTCAGAGCAGAAAGCCGCGTCTACAGGGTGAACCCTCTTCCTTCGAAAGAACAAAACCCAGAAAGGAGTTGGATTTCTCTCTTGGCCTTGCTTCTTCCCCTGGACTGTGATAGTACATCTGGAAGTCTGACTGCTAATAGTTTCCGGCTGATGCCATACAGATTGGCCCTCCCCCTCCCCCTCCTTTCCCCCTTCAGGGAGCCAAGCATTAACAGGTCACTTCCTAGCCAGAATAGGAAAATCATTTCTTTAGAAGAAATGAGTTGAGAAGTGTGAATGAGAGACGACAACTGGAACTTCCATTTTTTTTTTTTTTTTTTTTTAGTTTAGCACCCAGGTTTCAGGTCAGTCTGTGTGCACCGAATTATTATTATTATTATTTTAAGTGAATCCCATTAATTAATACATAGGTGGTTGGCCTGTTTAAAAAAAAAAAAAAGAAAGAAAGAAAGAAATCTTCGATCAATTGTCCCTTCCCTGAATCATAACAAGAAGTTAAATGCTAACAGTGCAATGCCAAGGTATTTGTTTGAGGCAGAAGAGTTTCAATTCTATCGAGATCTGCAGCTCTTTCTGAACAAAATGAAAAGTAGGGTAGATGAAGTAGCCCAACTGGCAAGGGGGACTCTCAGGCTACCCCAGGGAAGAGAAGCTTAGGGGAGGGGCTCCCGACCATCTACACCCAACCCCCATCCCACATGTCTTGTTCCCATGCTAAGTGTTCGGTCAGCTCCTGGAAGGTATTCCTCCTCTGAACCCAGAAATGTGTAAATACGAGTGTCCGTCTTGCTTCCCAGCCAGGCCCCCTGTGTCCCAGAACTCCTTTCTGGGGCCCTCTCTTGCTCCTGGTACCTGCTAAGTGTGTCCGTGGGCCTTAAGCTCAGTTAAAGAAAGGGTCCAAGTTCTCCTCCATGTTGACATCTGGCACCAGCTGGTCAGACGCCTCTTTAGCACCAAATCCCGTATTCGAGACGCTAAAATCTGTGGTAAACCAAGGATGGTCCAGAATCTCCTGCGAGGTCAGCCGCTCTGAGGGCTCCCGTCGCAGGATGCTTCGGATGAGGCACTTGGCCTTGGGCGACAGAGTTTCTGGAATGTTGAACTGGCCCCTGCGGATCTTACTGAAGAGGGAGCTGGGCTCAATGTCATGAAAAGGGTAACGCCCCACCAACATGGTGTACAACATCACCCCCAGGCTCCACACGTCCGCGGCCTTGCCCGAATAACTGCCAGTGGTGTTCAAGATCTCGGGGCTGACGTACGCTGGGCAGCCATGCTTGTCAGAGAGGGAGTCGTCATCACCCCGGAGAATGTAAGCATCTTCCAGACTCTCCAGCTTGACCCGAGTCCTGCAGGAAAGAGAGAAGGACAGGAGCTCCTCAGGATGAGGGAAGACACATCTATTCATCTGTATATGAGGGCTGCCACTGTTCATCCATCCATCCATCCATCCATTCATTCATTCAACCAGCTAGATGTGATACACAGGGTAGGATACTGAGGCTGGAGTTTTGAGCAATTTTCTTGAAGCTAAAAGAGCTGAGAAATGGACAAGGATGCCTCAGTTTACCTTTTTGTTCTTTAGTTGCACCCAATGCTTCTTTTAGGACATAGGCACAAGCCGGAATCATTTCAGTATAAGCAGTCTCCACCACTCACTCCCTCTAAGCCTGGCATCCAAATATCAAGTTCATCTTCCAAAGCCTGGGGTCCTTGACCTGGCACCCAGCACTAATTAGAGGTGTGTGACTCACATGTGACTGTGTGCCTGGGAAGATGGGTGTGATAACTGCAGCATGACCCAAGAGTATTCTCAAACTATTCATCCCGTCGCCAGTCTACCCAGTTCTTCAAGAATTCTTGACCTTACACATATGAATGTGTGAGTCCTAGATGTTCTGGAGGAGGTGGAGAGGCGCCACAGGTGAACCTGTGGGGCGCTAACGCCTAGTTTGCACCATCAGCATGACAAGGCTCCACAGCGTCATCATTGGGTATAAAATACAGACATACTCAGTAAAAAAACAAATACAAAAAAAAAACAACTACTGGGAAATAAGATGACGTCTTCCATCAGTCATGTTAAATGAGATTGGAGTGTAAAACACAGTGTGGCCAAGCATGGCGGTACACATCTGTAATCACAGCACTTGGAAGGTAGAGGTAATGAGGATCAGGAGTTCAAGGTCAACCTGAGATACACAGCAGCAAGTTGGAGGTCAGCCTGATCTTTGGGTGGTTCTCACTCACCACACTCCTGGAGTCCTACTGAGACAGTGGATTGGGAAAGTTGGAGCTGGAGTTGGGATTCACATCGTGTGTGTGTGTGTGTGTGTGTGTGTGTGTGTGTGTGTGTGTGTCTCCGCATCTCCAAGAGCACGCATCTAGGCCTCAACCCTGCTTGAGTGGACAAGTCAGAGAACTCAAATGAGCAACCAAAAGCGTTCAGGCAGACTGCAGTGGGGCCACAGCCTGTGACCCATGATCATCTTCCTCCCGTCTTCCCCTCTTCTTCCTCCGGTGTCTGTAGGTCTCGGGCTTTCAAGGTGGTCTGAAAAACCACTGACAGTAGCTACTTAAGGAGGGCTGCTAGGAGCCCTCTATAGTAGGGGGGGTGATGGAAGATGGTTGCTTCTGGGGTCTCCGGTGAACAGGCCAGGAAGTCCAAAAACCAAACAGTGATTGCCTTCCTGGACAGTGTGGTCTTTAGGAGTGTGGATCCCAGGCCAGGTTCCATCTCTCCCCAGCTCTGTGAGCTGGGTCACTTAATCCTCCTTCTCCTCAGCTTTGAAGAGGAGCCTTGGAGAAAGCAGTACGTGTCTTTGTCTGTTTGGCTTTTGATTTTATCTTTTCATTTTAATGTAGTAACTTTTACATTAAGTAAAATTTAACCTAACCATTTTTTTTTTTTTCTGAGACAAGTTTTTCTGTGTAAGCAGCTCTGGCTGTGCTGGAACTCACTCTGTAGACCAGGCTGGCCTTGAACTCACAGAAATCCACCTGCCTCTGCCTCCTGAGTGCTGGGATTAAAGATGTGTGCCACTGCTGCCTGGCAATCACAACCCATTTTTTTGAGTGTTCATTTAGTTCACTCTCGTGATGCCCACTAATCAGCATGCATGCATCTGCACAAGGCTGCCTCGGTGTCCGCGCCAGGTCTAACGTTCCGTAATACACAGCAACACGTATTCTCCTTTGCCATGTGCCAGGTCTAACGTTCCGTAATACACAGCAACACGTATTCTCCTTTGCCATGTGCCAGGTCTAATGTTCCGTAATACACAGCAACATGTATTCTCCTTCGCCATGTGCTCAGCTGTCTTCTAGAACAACCCGGCCACAAGCATGTTTTTGAATGCTCCTGGAACTAACGGCCTACAAAACTAAGAAGGCTCTAGCTGTGTTAATCTGGAATTGAACTGATTAAAAACCAATCGTTCTTTCTCAAGCTTATTTCTCCTAATAGGAGGTGGCAGGTGGCAGTGACCCACTCACCAGCCTCACCAGGTGTTCCAAGATGCCCGGAGAGGAGCCTCTGAGCCCAGGGGGAGAGGGCATCATGAGCCTGAGACTCAAGGGTCCCTTCCACTCTACTTCATCCTTAAAGCTCTTGCCTAGTGGGGGACCAAACTGACCATCCCCCCCTTCCCCCAGCTTCCTTGGCTGGGCGGCAGAGTTGCTGTTTTCACTATGAACTGTAGCTTTGGAAGTAATCTCTCTGTGTGAATGGCTGCCAGTTCAGAAGGCAGTGTTTAAGTCCTGGAGACAAAGGGTTCAGGCTGGGGCAGGATTGTCATCACAAAGCCCTCTAAGGAGTGTCTCGGGTCATCCACATGGAACCTTGTCTTGACTGCTGATTCCATGCCTGTGAACCTATCCCCTAAGCACAATCTGTCTGTGGCCCATATTCTTCTCCATGCCTCAAAGGCGGTGTCTGGCTCAGTCCTGCTGAGGACCTCGGCCCATAATGTCTCCTGCTTAGAATGTTCTCCCCCTGTGGGTGGGTCTCTGCTTAAATGAGTGACATGAAGGACCCCATGCAAAGCAGCCCCATGTCTCCCATCAGCCTTGTCGATGATGCTGACTTCTGTCTGTATGGTTCGCTATTCAGAATCCATAAGTCACTCAGAGGTTATCCTGGAGGACCCCTGGCTTCCTTACCTCCTGGACCTTGTAGAAGTATAGCAGGGCCACTTTTAACACAGACAATAAGACCTACTGTGTGCTGCTGCTGTGGCTTGCACTCCCCGGCCCACTGCTGCTGCCAAGTGGCTTACAGGAATGACTCAGACAAGCAGGTGCTAACTCTGGAAGTTTCAGCCCTGTTGTAAAGGAGCAGTGGCCCCCGTTCTCCCGTCTAGCTAGAGTTATGCAGAAATCAGGACAAGCGCATAAACCAGGGAGGAAGGGAGGTGAACAGGAAGTCAGGAAAGGGACCCCTAGCTCCGCCTTGTCAGGAGGCAGCCTCTCAACTCTGCACTTGAAGCTAAGTCAAATCTCCAGATCTGTAGTCTGGTCCCTGCTTGTCTCTTGCACATCACAACCGTACATTCTGGTTCTTTTACTCCGGTCCCCATGGTCACAGCATCCTATCCTGATCCCTCCTCTTCCTGGAGACCCGTGTGGCCCCATAATGAGGGCTTTAGACCGTGGCCAGGGCCACCCCCTTGTCCACTCCCGAGCAGAGTTCCTCTCTCTCCCCTATCTCAAGACTGCTTAATGAATGCATTTGCTTAATGAATCAGGATAAAGTTACTAAAACCACTTGCCTGGTGCTGAGGCTGGGCTGCTCTTGGCCAATATACAGGAGACTTCACCTTCCTTCCTGTTAGGAAAGTGGTTCTCAACCTGTGGGCCATGACCCCTTTGGCAAATCTCCATCTCTGAAAATATTTACGTTACGATTCATCACAATAGCAAAACTGCGATCATGATGTAGCAATGTAATAATTTTATGGTTGGGGGTCGTCAAAGCGTGAGGAACTGTATTAAAGGGTCACAGTATTAGGAAGGTTGTAAACCATTGCTTTAGGGGCTAAGGCCACTTTAGGCAGGGTCTGGGAAGCAGCTGAGTTTCCTTGGCTCACCAGGTTCCCCATGTGCTGAAGCCAATGAGCTGTACCAGGAACCAGGACAACCCAGACACAATAACCAAGTACAAGCTGAAGTCAGCTTCAAGCTCAAGTTCACTCTTTAAAAATTACTAAGTGCCAGTGTCAGATGTCATCTGCATGCCTGATGCAAGCCAGGTGTTTATGTACCTGTGTCCTTACATTGTGGCCTAAGCTACTATGTTGGATACATGATTCTTTTCTCTGTGAATCAGGAGCCCTAGGCCCAGGGCGCAAGTCACAGCCAGTACACCTGGCTGGGCTGATGGAGGCTGGTTGCTCACTGTTCCCACAGAGCAGATTCAGCCACGGACACTCAGGACCACGGACGGAGTAAGGGAGGCTCCATCCAGGTGGGCAGACCAGGTGTTATTTCCTTCCATAGCCTCAGCGTCCACAGCAGGACAGGGGAGAGGGGACCAGCAGCCTGGAGACAGGACAGAGAAGAAATGCAGTCCCCCCCGAGGCACTTCCTAACCTTGCTCCTCCCCGGAACATCCTCGGCTTGTTTATCTCACTCCTAACAAGGGTCGAGGCAAGTGGTCTGGATTCTATCTTTAAACACCGATCTTCCAGGATGTTCTCCGTGCGGTGGGGCAGAGGGAAGTGAGGAGGAGCTAGAGCTTCGGCCTCAGTGCCTGAGGTCCTGTTGTGCAACCGCAGGAGCTAGCCAGGCGCTCCTCACCTGACCCTCTCCCTCTCGGAAATGGAGCGATCGCTGCTTCTTCCCCCAGGACCATGCATGGAGAAGCCATGTTTGCAGCAGAGATGGAAGCGGACAGGAGTGAACAGGCTTCTTCTGAAGTCTCCTCAACAGTCTGGGGGGTGGGGGTGGGGGGTCGGGGATGATGAATTTCCCTGGCAGAGTCGATTTCCATAAAAACCAACAAGAGCGTCTGGTGGGCCCGGTGATTCCAATAGCGCACTAATCATTCGGGCATTTGGAAGACGTTCCGGAGCATTTACTCCGCTCGAGCTCCTAAACTAGGCACCGGGGATATGTCCATGACAAGGAAGGCAACAACCATTCGCTCTGATTTGCTGAGGACTGAATGAAGTAATGCAAGGCAGGATACCCCAGAGAGCCCGGCAGGGCAGAACTGCCCATCACAGGGTGGCAGCCATACGGATCCTATGGTTAACCTGAGACTTCCACCCTCAGCGGCAGAACCTAGTGTCTCAGGCAGGGGAGCAAGTATACATGCAAGCCTGGGCAGGGGCGGCCTAATGGAGATGCTATGCCCACGCACTTCACTGGGACCTCTGCACTGGTGCATCCCTTGCTGGAGATGCTCTTGCCTAGCATGTGCCCAGTTCAGGCCTGACCCTCAGATCCTCGGGATGTGCACTGTGGGGGTAGAGGAGGTAGAGAGGGTTTAGGAAGAAGATGGATTTCTGAAAGGGATGCAAGGACAGTGGGGATTGACTGCATTGGACCAGGGAAGCTGGATCTCCCTGTGCCTCCTTTAGTCTGTCTCTGGTATAGGAATGCAATTGCTTCTGACCTGATGGATGAACAAGGATCACAAGAGGGCAGTCTGCGTACTCAATGACGTACCAGGCCTGTATCACCATAGCCCAGTGCCAGCTGAGGACGCCAGGACCAGCAGAGTGCCATGCCTCTCCCAGCATCTGTGGAGCATCAGGAGTCGCCCTCAAATTCCAGGTCCCCCTCACCCATCCCCAGCACAGGCCCCAAAGCTCCTACAACTACCAGGTCCAGCTGGCAATGTCACCCCGGGCTCTTTCAATTGTTTCTCTCCCAGGGGACATGAGCACATAACTACAGGCTACAAATGAGGGCTCTTCTGGCTTCTATATTCCTGAAGACTCTGCAGCTGTCAGCCTGCGACACTTCCTAGAGGACACCCTAACAATCAAAATGTGATGATAGGAAAAGCAGCGGTAACCGCGCCCCACAGGCTAGAATAACCAGATGCTGCCATTGTACGGCCCGCCCTCTTATGTCTCATAACTTATACAGGGATTAGGTGATGCATACTTTGTGACAAACAAGGAAACTGAGGTACAGAAAATTAAATACCCTAAGGCACACACAAGCTAACAGGAAAAAGATGACTCAATGGATGTCAGGAAACTTGGAATGTCACTGTCCTCCCCTAATACATCTTGGAACCATGATCACAGAACAAAGGTGTTGAAGGGCTATTCAAAGGCATCCTGTTGAGTAGGTGGAGACTTTATTCAGTACCAGACTTACTGACATACAAACCCATCACATGGGTAACTAATAGCCGTATATAGTTCATGATGTAGACAGAGGTAGATGGACCCACATACTCACTGAGATACCAAAGGCCAAGGAGACTTGCCCAAGGCCCCCTGACAAGTAAGAGCAGAGTTGAGATTCGAACTTGGGTTTTTGGTTGTTTTTTTTTTAAATTGTCAATTCTCTAATATAGTGCCCCATGTAAAACAGGAAGCAAAGCAAAACAACAAAAACAGTCTCACCAACAAGCCATGCTTTGCTTTGAGACCTTCAAGCCTCACCCTGAGCTCCTGGCAGGAAGAAGTGAGGACAGGGTGGGACAGGGTGGGACAGGGTGGGGTTCAGTCAGTTCAGCAAAGTGGGCCTGACTGACGGGGACAGGAAATCCAGGGGACAGGAGAGCATTCCTAGCTGCAGAAGAAGCCAGAGAGGGTTCTCAGTCCCCGGGTCCAGGCAGACTAAGGGCCAGGAGAAAAGGTCAGCTGCAGCGAGGCTGGCCTTGCTCTGTTCCTGAAAGTGTGCCCTCCGTAATCCCGTCTACTGTGCAAGAAAAAGGCCCACCCACTACAGTGAGCAGCAGCAGAAGGTGCCTGGGAAAGAGCCATTCAGCAGTAGAGGGAGCATGCATGGCTCGGGTTCTGCAGCCCCACCAGACCTGGGCAGGCTGCTACAGAGCACCAAACAATCCTTCACTTAATCTTGTTTCATGTACCTACAGAATTCCCCAGCAACCAACTGCAAGCCAGTTTTGCTCCAGGGCCAGGATCGGTGACACTGTCCATCATCCCATCCCATCCCCCCCCCCCCCCCCCCCCCCCCCGTCAAGAGCAGCTCATAAGTGAGCAGGGCAGCAGCTGGTACCTAGTCAAGAAAAAACCCTCCGTGGTGCACGACAGATGTCGTGCTCAGGGAGGCGGGTGCCAGGGAAGCTAAGCCACCGGTGTCTTGCAGCACCGGGCAACCTGGGCATTGGCTGTTTGCACCGATATCGGATGCACCAGACAACTGGAGAGACCCTGGCAGCTGAGAAAGGTAGAGGACCTGTCGGGACATCGCTGGGATGAGAAAGCCACCTGAGGAACACACCCACTGCCACGGAGCCTGCAGCACCGTGGGCACACCTCTGACTCACCGAGGAGGCTACTGGACCCACAGGGGAAGCCGTTCCACCTGGAGTGCCATTCTACCGCTCCTCCTCCTCCTTGGAAGATTCCACATAAGCCACAGCTTGCAGCCCGCAGGGCTTCCTGACTCTGATCACCATGGAAACAGACAGGGAAACCCGAGCGAGAACACAAAGCCGCGCTCTGATGCTCGCTTGCTCACCGCTTGCTTGCTTCCTGCACTTAGAAGTGGCTCCGGAAGGATCTTTCCTACCCCGGATCAATCCATGGATTCACGTCTCAGAAAAGCATCTCCAAGACCCGTGCTTGTGAGATTCCCCACACTGCTCAGGCTGAATTTCTACCTAGACAGTTCCTCTCTGAGCCTTGGTGCTGGGGAGGGGGCATGTGACCATGCACTCCGAGGGGGCTAGAAGAAGATGCCCCACCTGGTAGGCAGCCCAACAACCAGGGATCCCCACAGTTGGCTTAGCACAGACTCAGCCATCCCAGGGAAGCAGAGAGTCTTGGTCCTGCTCTTGGCTTTAGTGCAGACATGTTTGGGATGTAGGGAATAGAGCTTGCGACCCCACTGCCCCTGGTTGTCCTCCTCTACTCTGATCCCAGTGGTCTAGAAAAACCCATCAGTGGCTCTTCCTGGGCTTCAGGTCCAGGGTAAGATCAGGAGGTATACCCAAGGCCCTAGGTCCCTGTCAGTCTCAGCCTCATTACTGTTTCCCAGATGACCCCCCAGCAGCAACTTCCTCTTATAGACGGCTCTTTCCTCTCCACCCCTGCTGCTGGAATAGTGAACTACCTATCCCACTGTCTTCCCCTTTATGGGCTTTTGTTTTGATGTGTTTTTCCAGACGGGGTTTCTCTGTGCAGCCCTGACTGTCCTGGAACTCACTCTATAAACCAAATTGGCCTTAAACTCACAGAGATCCACCTGCCTCTGCCTCCCGAGTGGGGGGATTAAAGGCGTGCACCACCGCCACCCGGCTGGGCGTTCTTATACTGATGCCTGCCCCACCAACATCTAGTACTGCAGGCGGACATAGTAAAGTACTTAATAATATATTTGCAAGACCGTGTGATTTCAGAATCTAAACCCCTCTTCCTCCAGCCCCAACATTCTTTTCTAGGACCCTTAAAGAACTTACAAGTTATGTCTGGAACCCAGAGGAACTTCAGGCGGATTGGATTATTCCATCAGCTAGAAAAGACCCCATGAGTGCTGGGAAAAGCACATCTGTAAAGTGCTTCTATCCACACCGCCTTCTACCCCCCATTCAACACAGACAGGGAACTTCCTTACGGTATCAGTGTTTCTTGGGTGTGAGGACTATTGATAGATACATCTTTTTCACCAACTGTCCCTCACCACACACCTGAAATGCTAAGTCCCTATCTTACAGCGCTGTGAAAGACATGGACCACACCCCACGGAACAACAGACCCGCCTGTGGTTTTGCTTAACGGGTAGTACCATCTCTAAATGTCAAAAGTCCTCAGAAAACTGAGCTTCAGGTAGACGTTGGCTGCTGGGTCCACTAGGGGTAGACCTGTCTGTCTGTCCACACCACCTTGCAGCAGCAACCTTCAACTTCCTTATCTGGAAACGTACACAGTCCCTCTGCTAAATGGGTCTAAGTGTGTTCGTTCAAATACAGCGGTGTGAGATGGTCCAGTGGTTAAAGGCACTCGCTGTCACGCCTGATGAGTTCAGTCCCCCAAATCCACATGGTACTAAGAGACAACCAGCTCCTACACATTGTCTTCTGGTTTCTATACATGTGCCACCACAGCAGCCATGTGCCTGAATGCACACATACACACACATGCGCACCTGCACACACGTGCGCACTTGTACACATGTGTGCACGCACACACACACACACACACAAACACACAATAAATCTAAATAAACATGGTGACTAATTAGAAGTCAGTTAATTTAAGGACAGGTATTAGGATAGAGTCAATTTAATCCATGTAGCTCCTATAAAAACAAGACACCAGTCTCACTGGGCCCGGTAGTCTCCAGCATCTAGAAGTATCTGGTACTTAACTGATGCTTAACAAGCATTCCTTGAATGATTAAATGAATCTCCAAGTTTTAGAGCGATGGAGTTCAATGTCATTAGCCTGGAAGCAGTGGTGACAATGGTGTCTTCAGGATCTGGCCATGCCCCAGGCTCCATGCTGGGGGCTTTGCATAGAGCATCGTCCGCGCATTACAGAGAAGACATTACGCCATCATGGTGGTGCGTGCCTGTAACCCCAACACTAAGGAGACAGAGGCACAAGGATCGTGGCCGGTTTGAGGCAAGCCAAGACTACATAGTAAGACACTATCTCAAAAAAGAAGAAAGGTGGGGTTCAGGGTGCGGGAGAGATGACTGAAAAGTTAAGAGCAGTTAGTGGTTTTTTTTTTTTTTGCAGAGAACCCAAGTTCAGTTTCCAGCACATTATTTGGGTGGCTTACAACCACCTGTAAACTCTAGGGGAACCAACACTCTCTACTGGTCTCTGTGGGTACCTAAACATGTAACACACACACACACACACACACACACACACACACACACACAAACCAACCTTGAGAAAAATGAGAGAGAAAGCTGGGACCATAGGACTAAGTGGAGGAACCAAGTCTTTCTCACCAGTGTGCCAACTTCCTACTTTGCCAGGGCCTCAGACTCTCCTGTCAGTTGACTGACTGAGCCTAACCAGTGAGGAGCCGCAAAACCTGCCAACGTATACCCAGGAGTTAGGCTGCTTCTAGGGGAAGAGCCCTGGGAGGAACGGCCACTTCTCACAGTGATGAGCAAAGCCCTTCCTAAATGAAATTGCAGTCTGCCCACCGCAAGATTTTAAATAAGCTTTCCTGAGGCATCAATCAGTGAAGCAAGAAGGCAGCAACGGGTTAATTTCTCATTCAATGTGCAACTTTGAAAATAGCTTTCTTTGAAAAGGTGTCTCCATGGGGATCTATAAGTTTTCTGGGCTCCCCTTCTAGGCAACGACCTACATTCAGATGATTTCTATTTATCCCTGACTCTCTCGTCTTGTCGCTGGAATCCAATCTGAGCTGCTCCTCTCTAAAAAAAGGAGATTCTCATTTATTCACCAAATAGCCATGCCGACCATATTCTGGGAGCCATGAATGAAAGGCCACTTCTGTCCCCAGAAAGCTCACCAGTCCAGCACCAGCAAGGACAAGGACAACAGAGAGCAGCTTAGTAAGAGGTCAGGCCGTGAGAACAGAGTAGGAAGGGCCGAGGAGATCATTCAGTCCGTGAAGTGTTTGCTGAGCAAGCTTGAGAATCTGAGTTCTAATCCACATAAAAACCCGAAGTGGCCGGGTATACTTATAATCCCAGGACTGGGAAGGTGAAGACAGGCAGATCCCGGGGGCTAACTGCCAAGTCAGCCTAGCCTACTTGGTGAACCTTGGATACCAGTGAGAAACCTTTTCTCTCAAAACAACAACAAAACAAACAAACAAACAAACAAAAAACAAGGCGGATAGCTCCTGGCTTCTGGCTCCTGAAAAACAGCATCCAAAGTTGACCTTTGGCCTCCACAGGCACATGCACATATATGCATATACACTCACTCCCATGCACAAGAATCAAATAGGAGATGGGCTGCCGCATTGGTGAAGGGGTGTACGGAAAGAGGACACCTCGCCATCCTAGGGAGCTGGTTAGGGGTACAACGGAAAGAGAACTTTGCCCAAGGGTTGGTATGGGCACAAGGACATATCATTGGTCTACCTAAATGTGAACATTTCCTGGAGGTTCTATCTCATCAAAGCTGAGAGAGAGAGAGAGAGAGAGAGAGAGAGAGAGAGAGAGAGAGAGAGAGAGAGAGAGAGAGGAGAGAGAGAGAAGTTCCCTAAAATAGAGAACCTACAACTTGCAAAATTATATATAGCTTTCAGTGAAAGAAAAGCTGAGGCTGGCCTCTGGAGATCGGATGCATGCCCTGAATCTTTTATTAGGTATAGAAACCTCAGTGGAGGTGGGGGCAACTTAAAGATCTAAAGGAAGAGTCGACACAGTCAGCAACACCTCTGAAAGATGGGCCTCAACCTCCGCCGGTGGGGAGGGAGAAAGGCTTTGCCCAACAAGGAGGTGCAAGCTGGACTTCGCACACATGAAGCCCACTGGCATCCCCCATCAGCCTTCCTGTCCCAACAGCCACTGAGTGCCTACAGGGGGTCTCAGTGCCCAGCCTGCAGAGGCTGGCCCTCTGCAGAGGACAGGCTTCCACAGCAGATGAAATGAAAGCAACCACCTTAAGAGATAAAGATCTCTGCACCAGAGCAGTAGTGCGTAAGAAGGAGGCAAGTTTCTGAGTTCACATGGGACATTTCTGCGCTAAGAGATGTAAACAGTGATCTGAGGTTAAGGGGTGGAGTCTGGGGGTGGCAAGAAGCCTTGTCCCAGGAGAAGAAGCCAGCTGGACAAAACTGAAGAAAGGCCACTGCGGGAACAGTATCCCACGACTTTCCTTAGCAGCCTAAGGATGCGCACATATAGAGGAGTAGGGGAGAGCAGACATGGAAGAGGCCAAGGCCAACGTCAGTCACCTTCCTTCTATGAGGAAGGTCTTCCTAGTTCTATTTTATAGTCAAGGCCATCTGGGCATACAGGTTCGGGGTTCTGCCAAGGCTAGATTTCCTAATAAGTGCAAGAGCAGGGGCTGGAACCCAGACAGTCATTCAGGTCCGCTTCTCCCAATATGCTAAGCAAGGAAGTAACCCAATATAACACAGGAAAATGAAGGCCAGGAGGTACTGGGGATCCCCTGTGGCAATGTGGGTAAATTTTCTCCCTTCTATCAGATTGGAGGAAGCCATGAAGGGTTCTGCAAGATTGAGGGGTGCCCCAGGCAAGTTCATTGAAGGCTGGGGATTCATTTCTTCAAAATGAGGCTCCATGATGGTGGGTCCTCAGAGTGAATACTGAAGAGGGGTTCTGCATTGCAGAAACACACCCCTTCTCCTAGGCTGGGGGGAAATCAACCTTACACAAGAAGGAACTACTCTCCTTAGCAGACAAGGCTGCTAAGGAGAGTGACTTCATCCTTCATTGTTCACCAACCCACCAAGTCTTCTGGACTGTTCATGCACAGCGACACTTTTTTTTTTTTCCAATGATTTCAAGTACAGCTGTCACATACCGAGTGTCTTCTCTGCACTCGAACCCCAGCATCATCCCGCTGAATGCTAACCACCTTCCAGGGAAGCGACGCTTAGGTCCGTCCCCTGGAGGTTAAAACTGAAGAAGAGCTGCTGGTCAGTGGTGGCACACACCTTTAATCCCAGCACTCGGGAGGCAGATCCAGGTGGATCTCTGTGAGTTCGAGGCCAGCCTGGTCTACAGAGCTCCAGGGCAGGCACCAAAACTATGCAGAGAAACCCTGTCTCGGAAAAAAAAATAAAAATAAAAAAAAAAACTGAAGAAGAATAAAGAGCAGCTTATAAACAGGAAGAGGCAGTCAAGACCAGGACCTGATTCTAGAACTTACACCAAAGGCAAAGGGAACCAGATGAAGCTGAGCTGTCCACAACCCAATATAGCGGCAGTAGGTACACTGGCCTTGGGTCTGCATGTGACCTTGGCTGTCAGCGAAACGACACTGTGTATTGTGAAGCCCTGTCACCTCCAATAAAGAATCTTCATAGATGGCTCTGGGTCCAGTCAAAGGTAGTCTTCAGCCCAAAGCCTACACAGAAGTCAGCTCTTGTTCTACACGAGCGGGTCTCAGTCAGTTCTGCCACAGGATGCTTTACCTTCTACTGTTCTTGGGATCAGAAAAGAGAAGACTGAGTCGGATGTGGTGTCCATGCCTACGTGCTTGGGTGGCTCAACCCGAAGGATACTGAATTCCAAAGCAGCATGGCTATATTGTAAAGCTGTCTCAAAGGGGAGAGTGGGTGGGAGGGAGGAGAGACTGCAGTTTGAAAAAGTCAATGAGGAAGTCCCTCCCAGTTCTTTCAGGGCTGTTTCCATAGGACCACGGAAGAAAGGGTTAGAAATCAAAGGCTGCCTCTACGTCACGGTCTGCTGTTCTGTAACGTGAGGATAGCTACACTTCTTTGACTCACTTCACAAACCATTATTTGCTGTGGGTGTGATCTTGGGATGCGCCACCCTGACACTCACTGATGCCTGACTAGGTCTCTGAAAGAAAGCTTCATCTTGCAGAGCCCATGGGAGATGGCGAGGGCCTTGGAGGGCTCTGTGCTCTGGCAGATGAATGGAGTTCTTGACGGCTGGGTTGGCTTCCTAGAGGCTGCCATCCACCTTCTGCTCTTCCTTGGTGTTAACTCTGAGACCTCAACAGTCCTGCTTTTATAGACATTGGCTATGAAATGCACATGGGCTGGGATGTAGCTCAATGGTGGGCTGCTTGCCATACAGTACAAAGAGAGTTTGCTCTGCAGTTACACACACACACACACACACACACACACACACACACACACACACACACCAATCCTTCCCTCTCCATCTTTACAAAGAATTAAGTAAGCTGACCTACAACTGTATAACAAGAGGTCAGTCAACACTGCGTCTTACTTTTATAGTTGAAGGGACAGTAAAGAGAATATCTTTGGCCAATCCATATTCATCTTCCAAATGAGAACACCCAAAGAGGCAGAACTATGTAGGTTAAAACTGAAGAAGAGCTGCTGGTCAGTGGTGGCACACACCTTTAATCCCAGCACTCGGGAGGCAGAGCCAGGTGGATCTCTGTGAGTTCGAGGCCAGCCTGGTCTACAGAGCTCCAGGGCAGGCACCAAAACTATGCAGAGAAACCCTGTCTCAGAAAAAAAAAATAAAAAAAAACACTGAAGAAGAATAAAGAGCCACCATGGAAAAGCCGTGGCAACATAAGGAGGACGAACATGAGGTAGAGGGAGAGCACCCCAAAGTCATAAAGATTATTAACGACAATAGCATAAAGACCAATCACTTGTGTTGGAGTATCTCAGCTAAAGAAGGGAAAAGGTAAGAATTGCCCACACTCTAATCTTAGGGGAGCCTGTGTCTTCACTTCCTTAAAAACAAAAGAGAAAAGAAAAAGGAAAAAAAAAAAAAAAGATGAAGCCATTTCAATAAAAGACCAGGACATTAGCTGCCAGAGTTGCTAGTACCCACCCACCCACATGTAAACATATGCAAAGAAGAAGCAACCTTTACAGGCATAGGAAGGCCAGGAGCTTAATGCATGTTGTATGCACAGCTGGATTATTAAACACCCATGAAATTATTCCGTTTGGGTTAAGTAACAACAGGCCCTTTTCCTTTGCTAAGCCCCAAGTGCTTGCCAGACATTAAGTTCCCAATTAGTTCAAACCATGAAGGAGAAAATAAACAAACAGGGAGGGAGGGAGGGAGGGAGGGAGGGAGGGAGGGAGGGAGAGAGAGAGAGAGAGAAGAAGAAGAAGAAGAAGAAGAAGAAGAAGAAGAAGAAGAAGAAGAAAAAGAAAAAGAAGAAGAAGAAGGAAGAAGAGGAGGAGGAGGAAGAAATGGGGAGGGGGAAAGGAGAGAGAGAAAAAAAGAAAGAAGGAGGGGGAGAGAGAGAGAGAGAAAGAAAGAGAGAGAGAGAAAAGAAAGAAAGAAAAAGAAAGTACATAGAAATCACTAGATCTGGCACATGGAGACAAGGACAATGGATTTCTGTAAACAATGGTGTGAAAATATCACGGGGCATTGAGCTGGATGTCAAAGAAAATAAAAAGCAAAAAGGTCTGCCCCCAAGGTCTGTGTGATCTACAGAGGGTACCAAAGAAATGTCAGCAGGGTGAGGGGATGAAGGAAGGGGACCTGACTGCCATCATATGGCCTAGTTGAGAGCCTTGAGATTCCCCCTGCCCTCTTCTCCAGTCCAGAATGACCAAGCTCAAGACGTGGGACTCCATGGACCCTGGTGCATGGGTCCTCTTAAACAAGTCTTGAAGCACAAAGAACAAGTGAATGATGATGCTCTAAAGGCACTGCCTGCCTCTCTCTAAGAAAGTTCATTCTTAAAAGGACGGTTTACGAGCGAAGAGAAAGCTGGGCTCGGGCCAGGCTGCTTAAATGGAACCTGATGAGTTGATGCGTACATCCATGAAGCCCAGACGCCTGTGTCTTAAGTACATGCTTGTTGAGATAGTCAGGCCTCCTTGGTGCACAAGCTCACACCATCGGTTCCTCACCTGGCAAGCCAGTCCTTCCCATACTGCCTAGCATAGGCTTTTCTCACCTTAACTCCTTTCTTGGCTCTTCAAGACCTAGTTAGAGCTGACAGGTCCCCCTACCCCACCACTCCACCCCACATCACACAGGAGCAGGGACTCATCTCTAGCTATTTTACAGATCTGGTGTCTGTTTCTGACATTCACTACCAAGACTCCGCGTCACACCTACTACACGCCTAAGAAACAGTGACTGAAGGAGCAAAAGGACTATAAACAGGCTCCTCTAGGTAGCGAGTGTTCTGATGGCATGGTTCCTTCATAAACCTGTCTTTGTTGACTCTGAAACTGCCACACTGGCTTGCAGCCTCCTTCAGAATTCATCACACCAACCCTACACATTCAGCAGGTCACCGACTTACCCCCCATCCCCTCGCCTCTGAACATCTCACGACAGGAGTAAGGGCTCCTCGTTTGCCAAAGGCACTGGGACACCACAATATTCTCTCTTTGTTCTCCTTGCCTTAACCCCTCACTTGGACAACAGACAGCAGAACAAGCTCCCTGCAGCTGCAGATGGAGACACTGTATCAAAGCACAAAACACACGCACACACGCACGCACACACGCACACACGCGCGCGCATCTGGATGGGCTGAGCTACACTCACCTCTCTTCATCCTTGAAGATGAATTTCCGCAGCTTGAGGTCACGCAGCACCAGCCCTCCATCGTGGCAGTGGGCCACGGCCGAGGCAATCTGGTAGAACAGTCGGGCCGCCTCCTCCTCCCTCAGCTTCTTGCAAGTGCGGACAAAGGAATGCATGTCTCCATAGCTCCGCTCAAAGAACACGTAGGCTTTGGTCTCCCCTAGGAGGATTTCTGTGATTTGGTTGATGTTGCTGTGGGCAGACAGGCAGAAACAGGGGGCCAGGGACTCCTGGTAGCAGCTGATCTCAAACACCTAGGACAGAATTGACAAGACCCCGGTCAGCAGCGGTGCCTCCTACGACCCAAACCGCAGAACGCTGAAGCCTCCCACATGGCTTGTGCTTTGACAGGGCATCTACAGAGTATGAAACGTAGACCTCAAGCACACCAGTTCTGCCTGCTACAGTAGAGTGCAGAACAAATCCCTTGACTGCTCTGAACCTCCAAATCTTTGGCACAAAATGGGTAAATGAAACTTGATTCAATATTGAGGGGATTCGAGGGAAAAATGAAGGAGATAAACAAATGCTAAGTTTCATTGTTCAGACTGTGTGTGTGTGTGTGTGTGTGTGTGTGTGTGTGTGTGTGTGTGTCTGTGTATGGAGGCCAGAGGTCAACCTCGGGTATGACTCCTCAGGTAATTACATAAAGGGTCTTTCACTGGTCTTGGACCCAGATAGCCCTGGAATATTCCTGGTCCTGTCTTAGAGCATGCAACACCACACTTAGCTTTTTAAATGTGAGTGCCAGGGATCAAAGTCAGGTCCGCATGCTTGTACGGCCAGCACATGACTGCCTGAGCGAGTTCCTCAGCCCAAAGTGTTATTATTCTTCCCTACAGATAACATATTTACAGAGGAAAAAAAAAAAAAAGACTAGAAGAAAAATTATTCTAGAAAAAAAATCAAGTGACCCCTGGACAAAGACAAACATCTATTTAATTTTTTTAAATGCACCAAAAATGCACACGAATGAACAACTAATTCATTATATATCTAGACTGTCCTCAGTCGTTCTCCATGTGTGATGAATTAATTCATTTTACAGACGTGCAAACTGAGGCCAAGAAAACCAGCTTAAACTCCTGCCCCCAGTGGCAGCATTAGGAATAGCACACAGGCCCCCTCCGTGGGGGAGTCAGGCTGGCTTCCCCTTTCCCTCCACAGATATCTAACTCAATGAATCAATTATGCAATGATTTTCTATGAATCAGAGTTAGCCTGTGAAATGCCACCTCACTGTTGCTTAAAAAAGAAAAATGCGCCATCAATACCTTCTGAACAGACCTAAGAGGAACGAACACAACAGACAAAATTTTGAGGATAGGAAGGGGAGCTTTTCATTCATTTCAAAGCCTATCCTTACTCAGCTATACCAACGCCTAGGATGGGAGTGGGATTTCCCTTGGGGGGAGGGTGTGCATAAGGGGAGGCTACTTGGAAGTGGTCTGAGGTAGGTGAGGGGGTGTTTCATTTAAAAGCAGGCCTAGCAGGAACTCCAGCTTGTCTTCTGTGGCAGCAGTGAGCTCCTGTCAGTTGGTCCCAGGTGACACCCCATCACCAGTATTTGGAGTGCGGTGGGAGAGCTGCAGGAGAAATCTGCTGTCTCGGGGATGACTGTCGCTCTGGGGGGCCACCATTCACCCCACTAGGATGGCTAAGGCACACAAAGAACCTTCCTCTTTGTAAACTAAACACCCTGACCTAGATACCACAACCTTCTGTGGGTCCTAATCCCACCCAGGAAGCTCTGTCTCTCTTCTCTTTGCTGACGAGGCTCAGTCTGAAGCGAGCCTGAAGCGCATGTGCTATCTTAGAATCCCTTGGAGGGATT